>NW_027466185.1:2147500-2240000 GCF_046127955.1 Nelusetta ayraudi
CATTTGTGTGTGTGTTTATGTGTGTGTGCTGTCTGTCTGCCTGTTTGTTTGTGTAAACGAAGATGTGTGTGCAGAGCCAAACAGCTAAGGGCTCTCTGGTTTGATGGCTTTCTGTTATGACTCCATTATGCTGAAGGGTCTGGTCTTGTTCCAGGTTCTATGTGGGTAAGAGGGAGTGTGTGTGTGTGTGTGTGTGTGTGTGTGTGTGTGTGTGTGTGTGCGCGGCGGCAGGAAATCACTCCTTCTACATCGCCAGGGACGCAGGAGTGTGTGTCTGTGCCGCAGACTCACACCCCTCCTGAAAGCAGTTGACTGCAACCCGCCCTCAGATTTACACCTACTTGGACTGAGCCGCTGACGCACTCACGTCCATAAAAGACATTTTTGCGTTTATGCATCCTATAAATCGATGCGCAACTCCTTCTCTCTCTCTCTCTCTCTCTCTCTCTCTCTCTCTCCCTCACTCTCGCTCTCTATCTCAACGCACACGATCTTCTGAAGTCTCAAATTAATTTTAAACGCCGGTGTCACTTTTGATCCCCTCACTTCCGATGCCCTTCCTCCGCGTTGAGCCCACGGCGCAGCGCTTTATTCCAAGTTGGCACTGGGTCATTTTAGCAGATCCAATGTTGTTGTTGTTTTGTTTTTTTATTTATTGGTTTTCCTGGCTTTCTTTAAACTTTTGTGATGAGCTTCATGTTGCACTAGCCGCAGGTTGGTGCTTCTTTTCGGCCTCTGGCACTGGAACACACAGTTAGGTGACAGTTTGTGCAACCTTGTCGGTTTTAATGACAAAGTGGACATTAAAAATGATTAATAAAGCATACAGAGAGAGGGTAAAAACTTTATTTAAAGCATCTAATGGTAAGAGTTACAACATTAATGTTAATCTCTGTTTCAACTGTAGATACTACTCTGAAGTGGACCCACTTTTTTTGTAAATATTAATACTTATTGCTCACACACCTTTCTCACTACTTTTCTCACAGATTTTGCTCTAGTGCAAACCACATTATTCTCTTTTACACCTATAGATCCCCAGAAAAATTACACTTTGGGCCTTTAAGTTGCCTGTAGCAGGATTAGAATGTTGTGTTTTTACATCAATAATGTCATTTCTTTAGTGTGCAAATTGTAATTTAAGTTTTAAAACACTTCTATGACCATAAAGTATTCAAACAAAAAACAATGAGAAAAACAGAAATTACATGTGTTTCCTTTTGGACCTGCAGATGTATGACGTTGCATTTGTGCCCCTTTTAATTTGTGCAAGTAGTCTGAACATGTGAAGCAGTTTAATCGGTTTCGTCTTAAGACAGAACACTTGCAGGTCTTACATATGTGATGGTGAAAACAGTTGTTAGCTGCTTGTAGATTCTGACCTCGTTTGTTTGACGCCTTTTCCTCCTAAAGGTTACAATGTCTTCACTGTTTGAGGGAAATAGAAAGACTAATTGCAGACTGTTAGAAAGAGGCCCTTTGTAGCGATTTGCAACTCTTACGCTAGACGCGTGTAATTGTGTGAAACTCGCAGACGCGTCCCTCGCATTCCAGCTGCAACAGCAGCTTCCTGAGAGAAACGAGGGGACAGAAGCTGGCTGGCCTCCTGCAAGTTATTGTGCAGTGTTGCATTAGACGTTAGCCTACTTTTGTTAATTATTGGGTACAGTTGTGTGTTTGTCTTTCATTTAAGTTGAGGGATGAAGTGCATGAACACGGTGAAATTCAAAATAGTTTCATGCATGAATGTTGTTGTTTTGTTTGTTTGTTTGTTGTTCACTTAGCGTGCACTCCAGGCTTCTACATCACAGCTACACCAGGAGGGTCCAGTCACTGGGTGTGCGTCCAAACTGTAGGAGAGCAAAAGACATGAAAAAGTTGACAAGTCTTCCTAAGTTCCGAAAACTACAACAACAGCAAAAGAAAACCCCTCATTGGAGCGTTCAACTTCTCTCATCCATTTATTTGCGAAAACCAAATATCTGCGAGCCAATCTGCGAACTCAGCCCCCAACAACAGAACGCAACACGGGGAGTGGGAGGGGTGGGGGGGGTATAAAAAAAAAATTAAACAAAACATTCCCCAATCCGTGACAGGCGCGGAGACAAATCCAATTATTTGCGTCTCATGTTGCAAATTTGTTCTAATGGTCGGAGTGCGAAAGTAAATAAATGCCTGCGACGGGGAAACAAAAGGATGTGATTTCTAATTAACTTGAAAGAGGAACGGCGGGGCGACTTAGTAAACCCATCTTTCATCTGCTGCCTCGGACCACTCATTTGTTTGTTGCACAATGTTGTCTTCAACAGGGGAAGAAAGTGTGTGCGCGCGCACACACAAACGGAAATGTCAACAGATTTAGCTCGGCACGCTCGACGCTTTCCAGCATGTTTTTTTTTATTTTTTCATTTTTTTGCAGATTTTATTGTTCATTAAGCTCCTCGGCGCCCCCGCCAGTCGTCCTCCTCCTCTCCCACTTGTTTTCCTCGGCTCCATTCGCAGGCATCTTGGCTTTGAAGATCACAAAAGGCTGAGGCAATAATTAGGTTTGTGCAATTACCGCTGGCTTAATGAGAGAATGCGGGAGTTTTGCGCTCGTCCCCCCCTATCTCCGACTCTCCACGCTCCTCCATTAGGAGCCCAGCTGTCGTCTCCCACCCCCACCACCCACTACCCACACCTCTGGAGCATTCTGACCAGGGGAGATGTTGTTTGATTAAAACAAACAAACAAACAAATAAATAAATAAGATCTGGTCAAGGCATTTTATAAAGAGAAATCGCAAAGGGAAGATAAGCTAGTGGCCAACGACAACAATGAGGCTCCGCAGTGGGAGAGACAATGCAGAGAAAAACACTACGACGAAGGTCGTTTAGGAAATAAATGCTGTGAATTAATGCTTGGATGACTAATGAGGGGATCAGGAAGCGCCATGAAGCTAATTGGGTTGACTTGGCAAAGAAATCCAGACCTTTCATTTTGAGATTTCAAACGTGACGTCCAACACGTCCGTCTTTGAAAGCTCCAATCTGTAGCCTTTTTTCAAGCTACCCCTAAAGTGGGCCCCAATGGAAGACATAGCTTAAACGCGATGCACTTATTGTCTGGTGCGTTCAGTTTTTTGACTTGTGTGATGGTGGTGTCCTGAATACACACTGCCATGTGTTGCAGAATCAAAGTTTTGGGTTTTTTCTTTACATGGTTTTGAGAAAGTAATGGGGTCTCTCAGAAGTTGAAAGATTGTTTGTTTTTTGTTTTTTGGTTGTTTGTTTTTAATTTGATGTACCCCTAGAAATAACATTCCAAGTCAATTTCGGTGACTGGACTTCTTCCTTCTTCGTATTTGTCACCTTACATCTGTTTGTCTGCTTCAGTTTTTCTTCAGTTCGACCTGATTTTGACTCACGACTGGGCCTTTTTCAGAGAAGAGCCTGCAGTCGTACAAGTTTCAAAATTTCATACATGCCACAATGAGACGTCCTCGAAGTCTCGGGACCTTAGCACCTCTCAAGAAAGAAATAATAAAAAAAAAAAAGAAAAAGGAACAGGATAACATTCAATTAAGCCCCTCCAATTCCACTCTACCTCCCTGCTTTCCCCAACTGATAGTAGGCTCATTACTTTAAACAATTACACAACAGTCAGCGATAGATAGAACACTCATTAAGGCTCTCATCAGGCCTGCAGCGGGCGACGTTATGAGTTTGTGTGGACCTGCGGTGGTGGGGAAAGTGAAGAGGTCGCGAGCGAGTCATTACTCATTACCCAATAACAAGTGTAGTTACGGGCAAACAATGCGCGCAGATGGCGTTTCCCCGCATACGCCGGCGTCTTAATGACTTTATTCCGTCCCTAAATGACGGTGACTAACTGGCCCATGGAAGCGAGACGTTTGATTGGTTGATGTTTTTTGCCTCTCAGCAGCCACTAATATCATATTATCCAGCTTCTTGATTTTAACTCTTTTGGTTTTATTGCATTTTTTCCCCTCCTATGGCAAAAAAGAACACACCACTGAGTGTCGCCCAGCGTAACCTGTTGCCACCTGTGATACTGAGAAGCCCAGATGTGTTGTCAGCTGTTATGGACGCAGCCACCAACCTTGATGTCGTTGAGTTCCAGAGTAATCCGTGAGGCCAGGCATGAGCTCTCATTCGGAGCGGGGATGTGCAAGATCTGAAATTGCGCAAAAAAAAACAACCCAAAAAAGCCTGAGAAATTGGATGAGATCCGCAAATGTGCTTGTTACGTAAAAAAAAATGTTCCATTAGGAAGAATTATGATATTAAAAAGAGAAGCCACAGGGTGCAGATGATTCTCTAAAGAGATGAGCAGATTTCCGAGAGCCTCAGATGCCTTAGCCTTGAGCTCCTAAAGTTTTTAAAGGTCTTGCACCGCGCCAAGTGACTTCGGTGAAGATTCCTAACAGTGTTATGTCACTGAACTTTCCAGACATGAGAAAAGTCCAGTGTCATCTTTTCTGCCTCACAGTCTGGAGTCTCACCCCTGTGATTTGCAATAATCACGTATTGTGTTTAGTATCATAGTACTGTGTTGTTGCAAAAATGCTTTTCTGACCTGCAGCAGGTGTTATATTTAGCCTTCTGTTTACAGCTTCCTGCTAAAACTGATGCTTTGCTGTCTAGAGAGATGAACAAACGCCTGGCTACGTTGTCACTAACCTGGGAAAGGTGGAATTGTAGAATGAGTGCCCTTTGTGACATCACATAAGGTTGATTTTTATATTCTAAAAAAAACGCATGTAACTTTGTAAAAGATGAAGTCAAGTTGATGTAAGTGCAGGATGGACGTTTCTCTGTGGCCAAGGTTGCCACAGTTGCAGTCATTTTTGCATTGCATGGGACGTTTAACAAAAATGTGTTGTTATTGAAAATTCACCGAATTCAAATTTGTTTTGAATTTGAATTACAATTTGTCTGTCTGGTGGATGATTACCTTTCCCTGGTAAACGATTTTTCCAACCGGACAGATCAGGCAGGCAGTGCCAGAACCAAACATCCCTCTGACCCGCTGCTCCTCCAAGGCAGAGCACAGTTGAGTCATGGTCACGTAGCGCTCCGCCACCACGAAGTCTCCCTGAAGGGGCAAAGAAAACATGGCGGCAAACTCGAAATATCGATCGGGTTTATTCTCATGTTTTATTTATTTATTTATGTATTTATTTGTTTGTTTGTTTGTTTGTTTGTTTATTGGGGGTGGGGGGTCATCTCACTGACCCATTTCCTGTTGAGATCCAGGACGCTCTGTCGGGTTACTCCAGGAAGTATGATGCCATCCAAAGGGGGAGTTGCAAGTTCCTCCTCTGAAAAAACAAAAAATAAAAATGAACACCACACTACCATTCAAAGGTTTGGGGTCACTGACTCTTTCTCTCTTTCTGACTCTTTCTCCATTGAACTCCATTGTAACCAGTTTTATGAAAGGATGATGTTGAATGCTCTGCGATCATTATGAGTGCTTGAAAATCAGTCAAGATGTACTTAACAACTATGGGAACATTGTAGTGTTTAATGAAAACCATTTCCAATGTCTAATTAAAAAGGATTGAGAGAAATCCAAGTGTGCAAAATTCTATGTGAACACCCAAGGCAGTTTTAAAGAGACTAAAATAGAAACCATGATGCTTTGTTTACTCTATTATGGTTTAGCATACACAGCTGTGTGAATATAATACAAAGCCTCGTTTTTTTTAAAAAAAAAAAAAAAAAAAGTTTACAATTTTCTTTTGCAATTTCAAAGGATTCAAATTATATAAAGATGGCCGCATATTGCACACTTAATATTCATTCTGTAAATATGAATATTAAGAGGTCTCCCTCTATTTAACGAGACTCTTCTCTCGCCCCAGCTTGCTATGTTCTCTGAGGACACAAAGGACACTCTATACTCTTTATATTTATAATATATATGCAGTTACGTAGTTCTGCCAGTAGATGCCACGCTTGCATCATAAGCTGCAGGACCTCGACAGAACATCTTTGTTTGCTCAGCCACCCCGCGCGATCAGTGAGCTGTAAAGCTTTGGAGCCTCACCTCCATCCTCGTTGACCCAGTGCAGGAAGATGTTCATGGTCCCCGCCTCGGTGATCTGGTGGTCCTCCCCGTGCAGCCACAGCACCTGCTGACACCCGTAGTCCACTGCTTCGTACTGTGCGGACAGAGAGCAGCCATAGTTCCTGCGGAGATCCGGGGTTAGATGTCAGTGTCAGTATTAATTCAGAAGGGTTTGTTTTCACACAAAAAAAGCTTCCTGTTTAAACATTACACAGCAATAAACAAGTACATACATACATACATGCATACATACATACATACATACATACATACATACATACATACATAAATCTGAACACTTGGTTGAAGAGATTAGTCATCATTTTTTGATTTTTTCCTCGCAAAGAGACTTTGCTATGTAATCGTATGTATCTAAGATTGCATCACCATCAGTTGAACCACGGGCACGCCCAATGCCAGTGAGTAACACGAGTCATTTGGCTTCTTCTATGAAGGGCTATATGAGCATGCCACGCTGACTGTGAAGTAGGGCCTGCTTGTTTTTGTTTTTTGTTTTGTTTTGTTTTTTAATGATGCTGATGTTTAATTTGTTTTTACGGTTATTTTAATGATTGGCTCAACAACAAAAAAAACAACTGGCACCTCATGCAACTCGTGCCCAGTGTTCAAATAGGTTTGGCCGCCACTCTAGTACAAGATGTTGGTTCTATAGTGGGGGGAAAAAAATCAACACAGCTGAGCTTTCTGTGTCACAACCAGAGGCGTTTCTTGCCATAGGCGAACTAGGCGAATGCCTAGGGGCCCCAACCCCCCCCCCCGGTGGCCCCAAAGCTGCATGTTCAGCCTCTTCTGTGGGGAATTACGTTTTTATCTGTAGCTATCTCATGTGTTTATTACACCCCTTTTATGCTTAAAGAATAAAAGTAATATAATAGACTATATCCAATGTTTATAATATAAACACACCTTTATTTATACACTCTAGAGTGATAAAAACTAAGATAGTAAGTGCAAAAAACAAATGTTAAACTATTTACAAATGAACTTAAATAACTATTAACAATTTTAAACTTTGAAACTTAAACTTGTTATGTTTCTTTCTCTGTAATCATCTGCCCTGTTTTTTTAACGAAAAAAACAAAAGTCCGACGGGAGCCGGCTCCCGTCGTTCACGTCAAAGAGCCGGCTCTAGAGCCGTTTCGTTCGCGACCGACTCATCACTACGATAGAGCAGTAGTGAGGAAAAACAAAAGAAAAACTTGTCTCGCAGTGTCCCGAGTGTAACTTTTGATATGACACCGAGTTCTGGGACTCAAGACTAGCTTAAAAATATGTATCGGGTTGGCGACTCTGCTTGGTTTCGGCGCACTGACGTTCTCGTTACCTCCGGTGCTCGTACTAGGTGCTAGGTGTTTTGAATTCAGGTGGCACCGGAGGCTTGAATAACTGCGGTGGAACCAAGTCTTGTTGTCCCACCGTTTGCACACAACATCCTCCCGTTTGCTACTCAGTGCTTCGCTATCAATTTTGCCGAAAACCCGTGCAAAGTACGTTCCGTGTTGTCTAGACTCTAGATGAGTATAAAAGAAAATGCGAATCAACGCGATAATGTCCCGACGCGAATAAATATGAAAAAAACAACAACTTTATGTTCATATATTGTCAGGCACAGTTCGATGTAGAGAAGTTTTAACACATATTTAACAACTGGTGCCGTGCTGTGCATCTGGGCACTTTCTCCCCCGGAGCCGGCTGCTCTCCTATTGGCCGCGCCTAGATGTCGTCACAGCGCGTTGATGCTGTGGCGTCAAACGCCACCCTTGCGCTCTGCTCTGCTCTCTGCGCGGCGTTGCGCTCTGACGCCGACGTCGCACATACACAATGAATGGCTGCGCTGACGCCACCCTGCGCTTGACGCGTTCAGTCTGTAGGCACCTTTATTTATTGTTCAATGGAAGTTGTCTCTCACATATTTGACACTTAATGTTATTTTAGCCTTATTTAGGATTCATTTACTAAGCTTAGTGTGTATTTTATAGGCCCCGATTTAGAAGTGTGCTGCTGTTTTATAATTCAAATAAATATTTCATGGAAATATTTCATTAAGCATGGTTTTGACTATTTTAGACTATTGTGGCAGTGGATCATTTATCTTAGTTTTATTACTTTAACTAGTACAGTGTGTAAACTAATGCAAAAAAAAAAAAAACTCTTAAAAAGGGACAATTTTGTAATTGGGTAAAAGCTTTAAAGGGACGCTGCAATCACAATGTTTAACATAAAAATAAATTAATTTTAATTTTCCTGTATTACTGCAACATCACTGTAATAATAAAATAGGAATATGCATCATGATGTATTTGCTTGATGATCCAATGAGCTTTGGCTTTGCAGGAGCAATTCTAAAATATTTTGGCGCTCCAGACATTGAGCCAGAGGGATCTCCTGAACGCATCTAAGTGTGTTGGTCCTGGAGCTGACCAGGAAGCTCCAGGACCAACACGTTCCTCCGGACCTCCTTCTGTCCAGGTGAATAATGTGTGTTATTCTTAGGTGTCATGCTAATAAGTGTGAGACTAAGGTAATTAAGCATTAAGTGTTGGTTTGTTTTTATTGTTGCACTTGTGGGTTTGTTGGATTTTCTTATTTAAAGAAAACATTTTTTTAAAATACTAAATTTGTTCTATGTATTGACATGTGTAGTATTCTTTTCCTTGTATTATAGTGTTTTTTTTTATCAGTTTAACTTGCTTGAGTGGCTCAACTTAAGATGTTTAATTTTACCTGTAGCCTGTTTTGCTCATGAAGTGTAATAGATGTGGCAGTAAACCATCTAAAGGGATAGGAATCTCTTCATCACAGTTTGACCAACTAAAGGCCCCCCTCTTGCCTAGGGCCCCCACGGAACTAGAGATGGCCCTGGTCACAACATATTACAAAACAAATGAGGATTTGTCATGGTCACATTTTTGGGTTTTTTACATTCCCCTTTTTCCACCTACCCCCCCATTTTGCAGTCCCCAGTTCCACCTGTCCAGGCTCGTACGTATTTCGGATCGGCCCACAAGGAAATGGGCTCCGTCTGGTTGAAGTAGCTGCCCGCCAGAGACAGGATCACGTAGAGCAGGGCGCGGTTCGGCTTCTTCAAACCCAGGGTGGGCTTCCATCGCAACACAAAAGCGGTGAGTCGTTTATTTATTATAATTTTTTTGTTTTGTTTTGTTTTTCTCTCGATTCAAGACAACTTTAAGAATTACTTGTTGGATATCGCGGGTTCACCTTACCTCGGTGCCGACGAATGCGGGCCTGACGTACAGGTCTGACACGCTAGAGTCGGGCACCCAGTCCTGCTCAACCTCCACCAGTCGCCGGATGCACTCCAGCAACTCGGACTCGTCAAAAGCCTAGAGGGAGGGAGGGAAGTACAGAGGTGAAGCTGAAGCAACAGTTTCAAGGTCAAAGAGTGTTTGCTTTTTTTCTCTCCTTTCATTTTTCCTTCTGTTTCCCGTCTCTCCATCTTACAGGAAGACAGGCTCTCTTGGCAGACTTTGACATGCGCTTCATGTTGAGCATCGGCCTGAAGAAGCGGAGTCGTCCGTCATCCCCACGGGACACCTTCAGGCCTTCAAACAGCTGGTGGGGAAAATAAGCAAATTTACAAAAGCGAGGTGCTGAGAAAAAAGTTCATAACTGTCTTGCATGAAAAAATACTGAAGTATAAACTTCCAAACAGAGAAGCAGACATTTCAAGAGCATACAAATAGCAAATCATTTCCTCCTCTCTTTTCAGCTCAGCTCAGCTCAGTTTTATTTGACATTTTTTCCACATGTACGTGACATACAAACAAATTGATATTACGTTTGTCACTGTCCCACGGTGATGATAAGACAAGTGGGAAAAAACGGTAAAGTGAACAGGCACAACAAATAAAACCACGCATGTCTTTATGCAAAGTAGTCATCTTAGTAGTCTGTCTACCTTAGATGTCTGATGACTTTAAATTTAAAGTGGTCAGACATCTACTTAAAAAAAAACAAAAAAAACAGAGTTCACAGTGTGAATGCAAGAGGCAGCAGCAAAAAGTTTAATGTATAAGTTAGAAGTTTTAATTGTGCACAATAGACAGGAATTGAGAATTACCGATTTTTTCTGTTTCTGGCCTGTTTGTGACCTACAACGTATTCTTGTCATATGTGTTAAAGTCATCAAGCTACAGCACTACAGAACATCTTCCCCTCCACAATAGCCTCTAATATTTTTCTTGCCCTGTTTTGTTCTCGTCCCTTAGGTCGGAAGGTAAGACCGCGGGATTAAAAGCTCCACCTGTATGGCATAGTGCAGCGACGAGCAGGCCGGGTGCATCGACAGGTTTCCAAAGGGCTTTATGTGCGGCGCCTGCCAGCCCTCGGCCACATCCCACTCCACGGTCAGCATGTGGTCAGTGAAGATAGTCCCGAAGGGGATGTCGACTGCTTTGGCCGAGAAGTCTTTGGTTTTGGGAGTGGATGTCAGTTCAACCCGCAAGTCAGCCGCCTGAGATGGAAAAATAAATGAAGACGATAATCGGACATAAGCAAAACACCAACTACATGCTTTCGAGGTTGCTGTTACTCTTTGCTCCCAGTCATAGCTGTCGAATGAAAAGCTCCGTATTTACAGTTAAGGTCAAAGGAGAACCATCTGTTGTTTGTGTTGCACCTGTCTAGATAACTGACGAATGATAAATGCCAGCTGAAGCAGTGGCCAGATATAAACACATCAATGCTGATCATAGAAAGAGAAAAAATATTTCCTAGAGTGATTGAACAGGGTTTTGCTTTTTTTTATATGTATTAAAAATTATTTTATGCTACATGTATTTTGATAATGACCTGATAATGGCATTAAAATGTATTATTAGTTTTTTAATGTACTACACTCATTTTTTGCAGTGCATTATTAGTGATGGAGTCACTCTAGGGATTTTTGAAAACCGTAACCTTTTTTTAAACAAAGAATAAGAGCACTTTATAAATCCCACACTGGGGAAGAAAAAATGCCTGATCACAGCAGCAAAGCCAGTTTAAAGTCAAATCCCCTCCTTTGGAACAGCCACCTTTCACTTGTCTGCCATTAACATATTTGTCCCAGTCGACTGGGATTATGCTGGCTCTTCATCCCCTCCCTCCCGGCGCTGGAGGGTTTCTTGCGCCATAATCCCAGATTACCCAACGAGAAAGTGGCCGGCGAGCACAATGCGGCACCGCGCAGAAGGTGTCAGAGTGTCGCTTCACTCCCAGCTGATGTTTGGATCTCATTTTCAGCTCATTTTTCCCTAATCTGTCCCTCCTCAACCTTCTTATCCAAACCATTTGTCACCCTGGTGAGCGTGCTTGTGTGTGTGTGTGTGTGTGTGTGTGTGTGTGTGTGTGTGTGTGTGTGTGTGTGTGTGTGTGTGTGTGTGTGTCTCCAGTGTGCCTCTAATCTCCCACCTGAGCCTGCTGTCTACCTCGCAGGCACCCAGGGTCAGAAAACAAGCAAAGCTGCAGCTACTTAGTGTGAGCTGGGAAAGTGGATTCTGCTGAGCAGGTCTGCACCGGCGGGGAAGAGGAGGACATGCACAGGTGGACCGGACACCTCTTACACCACGCACACAACCTCCACAACCTGGGGAAAAAAACGTCTTCACCGGACAGGCTAGGGTGAAGTGCCCAGGCTGACTCGGAACTTTGGTTGAAGTAGCTGTCAAACGACTGTGACGGACCCTGAAAAACCTCACAGCACTGTTCTTGGCAACATGAGTGCGACAAGCGTCGCCGGGATGTCTTCTACGTAAAACCTCGTAGAGGATTTTTTTTAGGCGTTGGGGAGCCGAGGAATCATCAAGATGCTGCCGCTGGAGCAGCTGCTGAGGGTAGGTTGTCTTTCAAGTCAATGTCAGTTGTTACTCTCACACCCACGAGCCCCCATTAAGTACATTAGTTGTTCAGGAAAGTAAAGAGCCTATAATGTACAGTACCTTGAAGCTCGGAGCATTGTTCCCAGCCATGGTGTTGGGAAAAGTCTTCTGTGGAAACACTTCCAAGCTGCGTCCTTCTGAAATAAGACCAAACACAACAGCTTTCTCTCAAAGACAGCTAGTTAAATACTGTCTGATGCATCAGGTAAACACAACCGGGATGTTGTGAACCTACCTGACTAAAATGTGTCCGAACCTGCTCTAATTGCTCAAGTAATGCGTCGCCACATAAATGTAATCAGTTAATAATTTGCACACTTGACTTGAGAAGTGCTGTGTACAAGCTGACAAAAAGTCAGAAGAGATCAGCAAGACCACGCAGGCCTTTTTAAACTGAGAGACCGCAGAGCAAAAATGTAAATTATGCAACAAGGGTTAGAATTGCAGCTAGTGTTACCTTCTGGACGGCCGGGACGTCTTACTCGGGAGCAGCTGTTGGTGGAACTTTAAAAGCAGCCGTGCGAATCGACCTCTTCCTAAACGGCTTACTGCTGGCCTATGGTCTTCTCTTATACTTTGGCCGTGGCGTGACTTCTGATAAACAAACAATTTCAGTCATTTGAATATAATAAACTAATTAATTTACTATACATCATCATCATTATTTCAAATATTTGATCTATTGCAAGTACACAATGAGTCAAACTCCAAGGAGCTGCTATGTTGTGTTGCTGTGTTGTTGAGTTGCCCCAACAAGTGACGTCATAAACCATATGGTGCAGTTGGGTGTTGAACGAGTTGCACCGCCTCTGTGACAGTTGAGGCAAAAGAAACAGAGTTGGCGCAAGAAGACGAGGCCTCATTTGAACCTCAGTATAACAACAACAAAAAAGGACTAAAGCTGTATTCTAGTGTTGGGTTGTGAACTCAGTGACATTCAGAGCAACTTCTGGGCCAAACGGGTAAAACTCAAGTCAAAGTCAAAGAAAAACCTACTCATACGTCAAATCTTCAGGAATGATCTTGAGAACAAACTTACTCATAGTGAGTACATTTGTTTGGAAGTTTGTTTCAATGAACATCAGCAGAGCCGGCCCAAGGCATAAGCGAAGTAAATGACGGCTTAGGGCCTCAAGGCCACTAGGGGGCCCCCAAGAGCAATCCCCCCCCCCCCCCCCCCCCCCCCCCCCCAAAACCAAAAATAATAAACCAGATGACACATTTCCAGTAAGAACATTGTTTAACTGTTTATTTTTGTTACTTTCAGTAAGACTAGATGATATACCTCACTTTGTGCTTTATCACTTGGAATGTTGTGTAAATCAACCCCAGGACACTCTTGTAGCTGGATGTGCTACCCTTTGAGATTGAAAACCATATGTGGCACCCTGGACATGATCCATGATGCATTAATTGAAATTATTCGTATTAAGTTTGCATTGGTATTAACTTATGTTTCTGATTATTTTAGCTTTGGGGATACAGCAACAGCATAATTTCAACGTGTAATACGTACATGTGTAAAGACATGTCAGGCCGTCAATAGGATGTAAACGACACTGCCAGAGCTGCATTGAACTCATTGTAGGTGTGTGAATGATCAACAATCAATGTTGGCTGAAATAGAGGGGCCCAAAATCAAATTTTGCTTAGGGCCCCGTGGAGGCTTGGACCGGCCCTGCACATCAGAGTTTAATTTTGTGTGAACTTCTTTTTTTAAGTGATTTTTTTTCCCCAATGTAGACAACATAGAGGAAGATAGGTTGAATAGTTATATATTGCTGGGAAGACGAGGATTAAATAGAATATGTCGTTTCCGAATCATTTACCAATGATTCCACTGTTGAAGTGACTGCTGTGCTCCCTTAAGGCCGCTAGATGGTGGTGTTGGAGGGGAACCGTATCAAACTTGTGTCGAGATATGGGCTGTGTAATGATATAGTAAAGTCTTCACCTTCATTTCCTCGGAGAAAGACACGTTTAAAAATACCAATGTCACTGTTGATGGCCAAAATAAATGGTTCAGTAACAAGAACAGACGTTGGAGAAGAGTTGAAGACGAGTTAAAGAGTCGAAGGAGGTGAATTTGGGGGGCGAAGAATGAAGAAAAAATGTTTGGAAAAAAATAAATTCTACTGGTGGCGCGGGGTCCAGTATTTGTACTTGTTTTGGTAGCTTGGCTCAGATGTGCTAATTTCCGCTTGAGGCTGCGCGCGCCTGCCGTTCTCGAGTCGGGACGCGTGCGGCATCACGCCGAAGCGCGCGCTTTATCTACCCTCGTGCGCGCGGACACTTGCTCAAACATTTTTGCCTGTGGGAATTTCTGCTCCTGAGCTCAGCAAGGTAATTAAAGAACAAACATTTTTCCCCCGTCTTTCACAGTTCACCGCAAGAATGTAAGCCACCGGCCAGAAGGAAGCGCGTGTAATTGAAAGGCGCATCGAGCCAGTCGCGTGTTTGTTCGCGTGAAGGGAAAAGAGCACGGTGGGGCAAAATTGCGCGATAATGTGTCAGCGAGTTTGTCGCCGTTGTGTGAATGAATTGCTTGATGTCAGTTCGTGAAACGTGACGAGAAATTTGACTCTGTACAGAAGTAGTGCGCCTTGACTGCGTTGTCAACCCTAATTAAGTGGGCCCTTGCACACCTGTGGTCCCTGCTAAGGAACGCATTTGCTATCATCTCCTTCCACTAGAAACCCAGCCAGATTCGAGGTTAGGCTTGTTGTCAGTATATTTGTATTTCTGATCTCATTTCCCATCTCATCTCAGCTTGTGCTCAATTCACAGCAACCATGGGTTTTTTTCCACCACCGTTTTGCTTGCTCTAGTTTTTGATAAGAGTGTGCTAAAACAAACAGTTTTCTTTTGGAGGTCTGCCCGTTGTGATGTCACCAAGGATGTTGACAGCATACTGGTTCTTGCCAGTATTCCATAAAATACCGTATTCTACCAGTCCTGAGCTATTTCCATGGCTACTGAAAAATTGGAAATCTTGGACCACACAGACACATTTTGCATCTTGCGTCTTTGCAAGACTGTGGCTGCGCTTTTTTTTGTCTTTTTATTGTCCCAGCAATACTAAACTGTTGTATAATTTTCTTCAAGCCTTTGTTTTGCAGAGTTCGAGTCATTGTTTATTCCAGTAGAGACCAAAAACACACAATCAGTGATGGAGCGTTGGAGATGGAACTTTAAAATGTCACACAGAAAACTGTGTCTCTCGGACTAGACGCTGAGTGGCCAGTGGCTACAGATGCACTGAGAACACAAAGCTCCTAAATCGGCACATTCCTTGTTGATGAATCGGCAAATGCTAAATTTAGAAGGGAAATCTCAACTAAATGTAACCTTTGGTTGTTCAAACTCTTAATTTATACATTTTTGTGTTTTCTTTTTCTTTGGAAGGGGAATTAGGGACATTGGTATGTTAGAGTGGGTGTTTTGGGAAGTGTCATTGTCTTTAAGTTATATAATGACCAAATAAACGTTCCATTCATTTCATTCCTTCATAACTAGATCACGTTCAGAATAATGGGCGCATGCGAGAAACAACAAATAAAGTGGCATTTTTGTCAGGAAGTTGAACCAAGTGGTTTGCCAGTGAATGCAAACAAGAGGGCTGAAGCATGTAGAGATCAATGCAGCTTTTTGATAAAAAATTTTTTTGCAGAGATGCCCTCTAGGGTTCAAAGTAAATATCAGAGCTGATAATCCAGTTTGTCATTATGGTGGTAATTTAATAGCGCAGTAACTGTCACTTTACCCAAGCTTTTTTCATTTTGATGTTTCTAGTAACTCCCTTCGCTACGCTTCCTCTCCTTCAGATTTCACCCTCGCCTCAAGCCGGGAAACCAGAACTCTGCCACCGCCAGCAGCAGCATGGCTTACTGCACGCCGCAGCCCAGTCGCCGTCACAACCCCGTGGACAGCATCTGCCGCAAGCTGCAGACTATCCAGTGGCGTGGTGACCGCGAGCCCAACTCGCCCTTCCAGATTCCCAAGATCTCGGCCGGTAGCGTCGGCAGTCCGCAGTGCGCCGCCCGCCGTGACCTGGAGGACATCCTGAAGAAGAGCGCCGTCCACAGGGACAAGGAGGAGAAGCGAGGAGGAGAGGAAGGAGGAGGAGGAAGAGGAGGAGGAGGAGGAGGAGGAGGAGGCGTGGGAATGCCGAGCTCGAGCGCGTCTAAGAGGAGCGCGGCGGGGCCGCTAGTGCCTCCGTCCAACCCTTACACCTCAACCCCTGCCAACATCACCTACACCATCACCAGCACCCTGGGCGAGAGAAAGGGCGCGGACGGTGGCGGCAGCAGCAACTCGAGACAGGCCAAGGTGTGGCAGAGGCACTGCTCCACGCCCACGGGCCAGGCCAAAGAGTCCCCGTACTTCACCTTCACGCAGGGGCCTCGGCCGGTGCAGCCCAGCGCCAACGAGACGTCGTGCGGGAGCCCCGCCATGAGTCGTACCTTCACCCCGAGCCACGGCACCCTCTCCTACAACCTCAACTTCAGCTCGGCCGACCCGGGGGACGGGGCCGACGGCGATCTGCCGTACCCGGCCCTGGTGGTCAAACGGCTCTCCATGGGAGATGGAGGTAGGGAGAGGGGGGGGTCTGGAAGTCAATTTGTGATCAGGTACACTTAAAGGTACAGTGTGTAAAATTCTGCCATCCTCGTGGTGAGATTTTAGAATGCAATGCTCATTCCGCTCGCCCTCCCCCTGCCGAGCTTGCCAGTGAGCTACGGTAGCCTGCGCACAAACCTGGATACCTTGTCCACCTTCTTTGTTGGTTTATTTGAGGACGTGAGCGTTCACCCTAAATATAAAATGCGCTGTCAGGTGGGCTGGATTGTCCACTCCGGGCTTCCTTAGAAATATGGCGGTACAAGACGGCAGCTAACTGGGAGCAAGACCCTTGATCTATGGATATTCATATTCTAAGAGTAGGAAAACCAAATTATTTTAATGTACTTTCATTAATATATTTGTGTACAGTATTTTAAGCTTTTTACAGTATAAAAAGCATAACTCAGGCCAAATTTTACACACTGGACCGTTGATGCTGCTAAGAGGTGGTCAACTGCTGGAGTGTTAAACCCTTTTCTCAAACATCTGGGTTCTAATGTTTGGACATTAGAATCTGTCTTTTGTTCAAAGGTTAAATATGGTTGCACATCAATAATCGATAGAATAAACTGTCTGGAGGACAGAAGGAGCATGGGCGTAAGATAGAAAGATAGCTGAAAGATAGACACATGTTAGTTTAACATTCACTGTTAAGTGAAAAATTCTGCGTTATTTGAATTTCTTTTTTTCAAGAAAGGTTCATTTTGAACTACAGGAGGCAGCTGCGAAGTTTGTAGTTGTGTCATTGCTCCCTTTGACAGAAAGTGGCTCGTATGACCGCCCATAAAGCGGTCAGGTTTGTTACAGTGCCTAAAGCAAAGTGCATCATGTGCTTCCACTGCCACCCGACTCTCTCTCTGTGTGTGTGTGTGTGTGTGTGTGTGTGTGTGTGTGTGTGTGTGTGTGTGTGTGTGTGTGTGTGTGTGTGTGTGTGTGTGTGTGTGTGTGTGTGTGTGTGTGTGTGTGTGTGTGTGTGTGTGTGTGTGTGTGTGTTGCACATGCCTGGGATCGGAAGTTTCTTCGGATATCAAGAAGGAGAGCATGGCAGAGATCAGCCTCCTCTGTGAGGAGAATCTGCTCGACACCATTTTCTACGCCTGCGACACCCAGCGCCGAGGTAGGCCGGGTCACAGGGTTTTTTGTTGTTTTTTTTTTTGTCTCAGCTCATTTGGAATGTATCGTCTGCAATGTTACGAGATCACAGATGAGTATAGAATAGCATTGTTTTTGCTTTGCATAAGGCAGAATAGTTTCTAGCAGCTGCACAAAGTCTGCAGTGTCCCCTGTGCCTTTTAAAGAGAAAAAAAAGTTTCATTTGACTCGGTAGCCTTTAAGGTTTTTATTATTTCATTATTTTTTTTGCCATTAACCAGCCTGTGCATCCGTTGCTTACTTAGTATCTGGACTCTTCTGGATTGTGATGTTGGCGCTCTCTTTTTGCGACGAGATTCTTCTGGGTCTTCCTACATGTTCGGTTTCTTGCAGTTTCTTCAGTTTCTCTTCATGCCTTACTTATCTCTGAATCTGCGGCTGCCCTCCGCACTGCAGGTAAAGTGTTTGTGTCCCACATCGTGGACTACCTGAGGCACACCACCAGCCGCAGCTCAGAGGACAGCGGGCTGGAGGAGCTCTGCAACATGCTCGACCCGGAGCACAAGGACGTGTCTATCGACCTGGACACGTATCACGCCGTCATGAAGGAGTGGATCGATGACTGCCGCAGGTACTGCCCATTCTAAATTAATAAACAATAATAATAATTTTTTTAAAAATGGACAGGAATGATAGTGTTGTGGTAATCCTGTTCTTCAAATTGCTGTAGAGAAAAAATATGCAGATCTTATGATAACATTGTGCTTCTGGCTCAGTCAATGTTTTAATGTGGTCTAAAGTATTACTTAGAGTTGGTGTCATTTTACTTTCATTTCAATTCACTGCTACAGTATAGAAAAGTGTGTTTTGGATCAGCCGCATTTTCTTCCACATTAACTATGCATGCAGTTGCCACGCAGACATGCAACTGCAAAAAGACCACAGGTGATCCAAACTCTTTCCACCTTTGGTTCAGCAACTCATGGGAGCCTCGAAACAAATCAATATTCATGTATTATTCATGCATTCATTATGCAAGTGTTCCAGTGTTGCTCAGCGTTGCTGATGTGTGTGAAAGCATTAATACCTAAAGGGATCTGTTATCATGGATATATTAACTTGTGTGTATGTTTGCAGTCGGCTAAAATAAGTGTTCTCGTTTTGCGAGTGATAAGCGCTGATATTAACACAAAGAGTTGGGAGAAGCTTTTGTGTTGTGCCGCCATGTGTGTACTGTTTGCAGTCCTTTTTTATTTGTTACCCTGACATTACAGCTTGTATAAGGAAGACGTGAGATCATGTTGGGCCTCAGTAAACAACTTTGCAGTTCTCATTACCATTAGATGCTGCTAAGACCTGCGCGCTGGGCCTTTTAAAGGTTGCAACTTGCAAATAATCCAGAGCAGTCTTCTGTCTTACATATAAAATTCTTTGCCTGAGCACCATTAGCGAAAGTGAAATAAGCTCAGGCTGAGTGCCAGTGAAGAAAGCTTCACTGCTGCGCGTCTGGGATCCGTTTGCACATCACATACAGGATGTTGCAGGAGTCTCCGACTGCACAGAGAGCTGTTTTCACAGCGCCTGTTGTACCAGGCACTGAAAATAAAACAACTCAACAAATCATCTTGCACATTCTCGGCACGACTGAAGAGGTGTCCCGAAATGTTCACTTTCTCCGTTGTGTCTCAGGGAAGAATCGGCAGCAGATGAAAACACGCAGGATGCAGTCAAACTCAGGGACAGCCTGTGCGGTAAGTGCGTGTCCGTGTGAAAAAAGCAGCACAATCTGTCCACATCCAGACATGTAAAGTGTTTTGTTTTGTGTCTCCTGTGTGTTTTTCAGCCAAGAGGTCCATGCTGCTCAACATGACCTCGGGAAGCTTGGAGGCCTTTGGAGGAGAAGCATCCAGAGCCGAGTTGTGAGTCATTTTCAATCAGTGAAGGAGTGTTGCGCGTTTCTTGCAACTTGGCAGCACAACGCTTGCTTGCTAATGTCTGTTTTTAATCAACTATAAAAAAAAAATGCTGCTGCTGGTTTGGAAAAATATTATATATCTTTTATTTTGTTTCTATGACAGACCCGATTGATTAGCAATAGACTCCGAGACACCTTGGAAGCAAGATCTCCTCGTAACACTTTTTGAGTTTGATTTTTCAACCTTAGCCAGCCCTCAAATGCTCTGCAGGCCAAGTAAAGAATATACTGTATACTAACTGGCCAGATATAGTTGTGGCGAGAGCGAAATGCAGCGCGATACAGGGAAAAGAAGATTGGGGAATGGGATGCATGCTTAAAAACTCAACTGCACCTGAATATTGCATCTGATCAGGCTTGTGACATTTTCTTAAATTTGATAGATTTAAAGGAGCGATGTACAAAATACAGCAAGTAGCAAGTAACAACACTGCAAGCAGCCTGGGTGAAAAAAGAATATTCATAATGTAAGGGCCCTTAGAAAACAGTGAATTTAGTGCTACTATGTTTCGTTCAGTGCTTTGTCAGACCTTCCTTATCTGACCTCATCTAAAACAAGATGGTCATGAGGAAGTCCCACGCAGAGGGAACAAACACAAAGGTATCAGCGAGATATCGGTGCTTCTTGTGACATCACAATGGGCTGATTTCCAGTATTGTGTGTCTAACCACACGCACGCATTTGCCAGCAAGTAAGAGATAGGCATCTGTCATTTCATTGGGAGGCTCAGCACGCATAGTAAATTATGCTTACCAGAAGCAAACATCTCTCTGAGCCGCTACTCCTTCAGGGCAGAGCACAGCTGACTCATGGTCAGGTAGCGGCCCTCACCACAAACTCTGCCTGAGGGACAAAGAAAACGCTACATTGTGTGCTAGTTTGTTTGTTTTTCCCCTTGTAAGATCCAGGATGCTGCGTTTACACCAGGAAGCACGATGTTATCCAGAGAGTCGCAGGTTTCTCCTTTAAAAAAAGAACGGAAAAAGAACAACAAAATGAAATGGAAGAAAAAAGGTTTAGTAATCAGTGGAAAGAAAAGAAGAGCGTTTATTCTAAATGTTGAAAAAGCTAAGGGAACCAGAGTTCGAGCTGTCTTCTTTTCACGACACAGTAAGCTTTTATCTAATGACTCCAAAGTCATTTTCTTACTGAACGAGATTCAAAATTTATGTTGACTGCTTGAATCCATTTGACACGCGTTCGGTTTTTAGTGCCAGGGACTTTGTCAGTGTTGTTACCGAGATGCCAAGCAAGCAGTTTAACAGCCACACTTTCATTGTTTAAAAAACAAAGGAAAATGTTCTATCTATATGTCTGTGTACATTTTTAGCATCCCATATGAGGAGGGGGAAAGAAATTCCCCAAGAGCAGCATGTGATGACTGACGGCAGCCGACTGTTGCTGTTACTCTTGAGGAGTTTAGTGCTAATTTAGTGTGCTGCCTTATTTAACCTGTTTATAATCATGAGAAATTATCAAATCAGCATTTTCAGAACACAAGGTGTCCATACTTGTGCATACAAAACCAAAGGGGGAACTGATACCAAACCTAATGCCGTCGAAAACACTCGAAGGTTCTTCTTAAATGAAGTCGCGACTGAAAAATTGTCCAGTGAGCAGACGGCCGCCTGCGTTCTCGCCTCCCCAGTGAGACGTCGGAGTTGGTGTACTGCGTCGCCGACCTTCAGATGAGCAACCAGAAGCTCCAGGAGGAGGTGCGCAAGCTGAAGCAGGTGGTGGAGGGGATGGAGGACAGCAACCAGAAGCTGGCCGAGGAGAACGAGGAGCTCCGCAACCAGGCCAGGGTGTAAGCCAGACCCTCAACCTCTTCCGCACCCAACCTCCGCCCTCCTCACTGCTCCCCGGCGGCGCGTTCACTTGTCTGCGCGTCTCTCTCTGCGCAGCAACCAGCAGCTGGCCCAGAAGGAGAAGATCCTCAAGGAGGAGGTGGAGGAGATGAAGGTCACCCTGAGCTGCACGGAGGAGGGCCGAGCTCGCGCCTCCGCGCACAGCAAGCACGTGGTCAGTTGGCACGAGCAGCTCGACCGCATCGCCGCTGCAATGTGCTGTTGCTGTTTTTTTGGTTGTTTGTTTTTTTCCAAGCCTCCAAGCAACAAAACCGAATGTGGTACAAACTTGAATATCTGGTATTCAGCAGGGAACTTGCATGCTTTTGTGTCATTTAACTTCAGTGTGTATAAAGAAAAATAAGGATTATTATTTTTATATTAAAGGATGCAAAGTAGTTGTAATACGTTACAGCTGTAATTGTTGCAGTATTTTTATCATTTGTAGTGTTGTCGTCACTGTTTTTAATGCATCCTTCCAGGAAAACGCTTTGATATGATTTTCACACCATGCAGATGCAGTGTAAAAAAAAACATCAGGTTGTGAAGCTGCACATTGCAAAGTCATTGGTGCCATGAGAAAGTTGAGCTTTGAAAGTTTGTTTAATGGTTTGAATAGTAAAGGCTGTTGTCTGTTTGTTGCTTGTTTTAATCGATGACATCCTTTTTTTTCAGGAGAGGGAAAACCAGAACCTCATTTCCAAGATTGCTTCTCTCCAGGAAGAGGTGCTGCACGCAGACGCGACTGCCATTATAATCCACATGCGCAGCCGCTGACTTGTCACCCGCGAGGTCACATTCTTCTCAGAGCTCACCTGAAAGGAGGCGAGCAGCTGGTCTCACTCTCCTCTTCTAACGTGCTCCACAGAACTTCAAGGCCACCATGGAGATGGACGAGCTTCAGAGGAGAATCACAGGGCTGTGTGACCTTAACGGTGACCTTCAGGTGCCGGCCGCTCTTCCCTCCCTGCTTCTTTTATATATTTAGCTCTCCGTTATGACATCCTCCCACTCTCCTGCCCAATACTCTCCTCACTCGCATGCCGTCTCTCTGTTGTTTGCACTTCCTGTCGTTCTCCCTGGGACGTTTGAGGCAATACCCCCAACTTCCTTCCTCAAAAAAAAAGAAATAAGCCCGTTCATTGTTGCAATGCGCCCCGGTCATAATTATAAGCTGTTGTTTACCGTACTGTCATTGTCTTTTGCCTTCCACAGGTGCAGATTCACTCTTTTGATGCTGTTTTTAGCGAAAAGGAAGGACTGATTCAAGAGGTCAGTGCCCTGTGCCGCTTTTTTTTTTTTTTTTTTGGTCATTGTTGTTTCCATGATAATGCACTGCAGTCGTGCTGCATTGAAGTAAACATTGCAGTTTTAAACCTTGAGTTGTCTTGTGCTCGTTGGCTTTTGCAGAAGAACCGACAGATCAGTGATATGAAGGCGGCAGTGGAGGAATATTCCTCCCTCACGGAGGTAAGTAGTGTCACATCCTCCCATCTTCTCATCTGTGTTCCATCTCCATGTCTCAGCCTGCAGCAGCCTGAGGCATAATTATTTTTTTGAATGTGGGCACAGTGTCGAATCAAGACTAAAATTCATCGCAGATACGCATTTCAATTGAATTGAGCTCAGTGTGCGTCGATGCTCATTGTCAATCTGCCCACAACACCATGTGACCCCTCTGATTGTTTGAATGTCTATACTTCTGTTCAGAGGAAGCCTTGAATTGTCTCAATGCTAACACTTTTACTATGTGCAAGAATCATTTTTGTGTTAAAAGCTAAAAGTATGCTGAAAAAAGAGAGATTTATCTAATCTTACATGTACTGTATGATTAATGTAACAAACTCGAGTGAGCATTTTCTCAGTCCAAGAGCTACTCGCTGACCCGCTATGGGAACTCTATCACCTGCCTCCAGAGCAGAGGTCACATGGTCGACAAGGCTACAGGACTGGGTAAACAATTGTCACGGAGTGAATCGTGTTTGTGTCTCCGTTGTTGATTGCAGCTGCTGAGGGCAGACAAGAGCAAGCTGGAGAACCAGATGCAGATGATGCACCCAGACCTTGCAGGGTAAATAGATGCCATTTGCGGTGCAAAAAAAAAAATCATGCATCTTTTTAAATCTATGATAATTCTCCCCATCTGGCTCTGACTGTAAATTTCTGCTCCCCTGCTGCAGCAGCGGTCTGTCCCTCTCAGTGGCCTTCAGGTTGAACCAGAGCATCCCAGGATCCCTGCAGACAGAACTGGCTCTGGCACAGTCGCCACTGGAGGTCAGCACTCCCTCACTTTGTCCCATCTGCCCCCACTACCCCACCTCCTCCTCTTTCCTCTCACATTGAACCTTGTTTTAATCCTTCCAACGTAACTTTAAGTGGTTTTATTTCATGACGGAGAATTTGCGCTGGGCCAGTGTCGTGTGTTATGAATGCCAAAACTCTGTATGTGTGTGAGTAAATCCACAAAGAGGAAATGTTTACATCAGCCAAGCGCTTTCCAATCTCTGTGAAGAGTCCCCAGCTGCCCACTTATCAACAAATTGCGAATCGCTGTGTGTGAGCCTTAGGACGGCTGTTGCTTCTGTACGCGTTGTTCGTGTTCCTGCAGGTCCCTCACGCCGCC
Organism: Nelusetta ayraudi; assembly: GCF_046127955.1. Taxonomy (NCBI): domain Eukaryota; kingdom Metazoa; phylum Chordata; class Actinopteri; order Tetraodontiformes; family Monacanthidae; genus Nelusetta; species Nelusetta ayraudi. The sequence goes on from NW_027466185.1 coordinate 2,171,637, forward strand.
GACCATTTCTCCACCTCGCTGAGCGTGGCCTCCCCTCTGGACGAGACCCTGGACAGGGAGGTGTTGTTGATGCTGCAGGGACCCGCGCCAGAGCACATGGCCCAAGAGTTCCGGAGCCTCGTGAGCAAACTGGTAACCGCGTTTGGTTCATTGTTACTTTTTCCCGCGGACAAAGTTTTGGTCGGTGAGATCGCCGATGTAACAATGCGTTTCACTACACATCAGACACAGATTTTCCCCGTGCATATAGCCTACATCATGCCAAGTGCGAGTGTCAAATTCAGTAGGGCGGCTCCCATTATTTGTATACTATGTTAGCAGTGTAGTTTAGTTTAGGCATGTTTGTCGAAAATCTGTCAAGAAAATCAAACAATTCCGCAGTTTCAAATCATAGAGAGACACTAAAATGAGTAACAAAATAAAACAAAGCAGCATCTAAACATACCCGAAAAGGAGTGAGAAGTAGAACTTGTATACGCTCACCCCTCTTACAATGACTGATATTAAATGATTGCATGTTCACTTCTGTGCTCATAGTACTACTCTTAAAATAAAGAACTAAAATTATTAAACAAAATACTATTAAATTTTAGATACATTTCATATATATTATATAAATTTAAATATATATGTACTCTATATATGTTATTTGTATACTTTGAAAAATGTTCAAAATTCCATTAATTATTACATTTGTTTTTTGCGCCATTTCAGAAAAGTGATAATGGCAGCAGTACTGGCCAACCTGTGTGACCCACTGTTTATGTCTGAGCAGCGTTGATACTTTTGCAGACATTTATTAACGTCAACACTGGCAAATGACAACTTGAAATAAAGTGTCATCTTTCCAGTTGTGAGAGCAGCTAGCAGCTACTAGTCTACCGCCAGGCACGGCTCACCTGTATGCTAATGCAAAATTGTTGCGTTTAGATATGGGTGAGATGTATAAGGTGACTAGGCAGAAAAATAATACCGCTCATTCACTTGTGCAAAGAATGTTGTCCCTAGCACCCTACTGTTCTGTTCCTGTTACAATAAGCTGTGCACAAGCCTGCTTGATACGACTTTCTCTCTCTCGCTTCTCTCCTGACTCAGAAAAGGGATTTCGCCGGGGAAACCAAGGCTGTCTTGTCCACAGTTGAGTGTCTGATGGATGACCTCACACAGATGGGTGGAGCCTCGGTCAACAGTCTCCAGGTCAGATCACGACATCACCCATATGATGAGAAGACTTTTTCTTTTGGGGGGTTTGGGGGCAAATCCCCATGTTAAACCTGTTGTCAGGTCTTTATTTTTCAATTGCGAACAATGGGTGGATCACCCGATTGGCAAGGACCGGCCTCCTGAACGCCACCATTGAGCAAAGCGAGCTAATTGGTTGAAGGGATGGCCTTTTTTTTTCCGCTGGTGGTTGAGGGAAAACTGACAGCGTGTTTTTTGTAGTGACACCACTTCCAGCGTCAGTCGACTCTGCGGAGAGGGTCAAGCTTTCCTTTTTCTTCTCAAACACAAGGATCCACCGGCACAGAAGTTGATCTGCAACCTAAAAATACAGTGTTTTTTTTAATGTGACTCATGAAATTATATAATGCCATTTCCATCTTCCTCTTTCCTCACCTGTTATCTGTTCCATCTATCCATCCATTGCTGCCTTTCTGCACTCTTTCCATCGCTATCATCTCTCTCTCTTTCTCTATCTATCTCTCCCCCTCGCTTGCTCGCTCCATCCCACCCACTGTATCTCGCCTCTCTGGAGATATCTCTCACTCTCTCTCACTCTCTCTCTCCCTCTCTCTCACTTATGTAATTCTCCAACAGGGCCCAGCCAAAGCCACGCTAGTTAGTCAGCCTGTTTGTTCTGTGAAATCCTCCCTCTCTGCAACTTTCCCGCATCCCTCCCCGTCTCTCATTCTGCCTCCCCCCTCCTCCTGCATTGTTGTCACTCTGCATTCATTAGACACGCACGGCCTCAAAGCGGGGTAAACACAGCAAATGAGATAGAAATCATTAGCGGAGCGAGGACGTGCTGGTGCAAGTCGGTCATCGTTTTTTGTTGTTTGTTTTTTTTTTGCTTTTCTGGCTGTCCAGGGAAGATTGTGTCAGTTCGGTGCGAGAGCTCTCAAAGGTGTCAGAGGAACATTTTTTTTTAATTTCTTGTTTGTTTGTTTTTTTTGTTTCGGGCCGCGAGCCGACCTGCAAGGAACCCTGAACTCTCTGGCCTCTCGTCTCCTCCCCTCCCCCACCTCTCGGCAGGCGGTGCAGGCCGAGCTGGATGCAAGACGGTCCGACTGGGCCCTCAGCCTGGACCAGCTGGCCCAGTACACAGACTCGCTGGAGAAGGAGCTGATCAAAATGGCCAGCAACATGAGGAGGTCCCGCACCGAGATCCTGCACCTCTCCGTCAGGTGGGCGCCTCCTTCCTTTCTTTTCTTTTTTTTGCCTTTGTTTCTTTGACTCTGGCCACCGGCTCGCGGAAGTGTTTTCTGTTGAACGCGTGTGTGACAGTGTCGCAGGTTACCCAATTAAAGGATTTGCAGTGGAATCTTTGCGCCGCGACTTGCTACTTGACTGCAGGGTTGGAAAATATCGCTTCAGAAACAATCTGATTGGCCACATGTAATCTCAGAGGGTCGAGCTAGAGAGTCCATTTTTCTGGCTAAATAAGGTCATACTGATGTCACCGTTTGTTGGAAAGATGGAGCTTTGAATTGTTTAATGTAATAGATGAAGAAAAATCGCCTACTGGGTATTTTTAACCGTCTGGCGTAGCTGCTCAGCCTGACTGCTGCTGGTGAGTCAGAGCCGCCTCCTGACTTTGTTTTTCATTTTGGGTGTTTTCAGAGCTTATTGTGCAAGTGTGTATTGTGCACTTTGAGGTAATATACACTTTACCTGTGTTTTCTAAAAGTCACAGGTGTCTTTCTGCTAATGATGAACTCGGGCAAATCTTCAGGGACAGATTGCTGGGGGGGAAAAAAGCATTTTTGAGGGAGGCTGTAAACACTGGCCTAAATATCTTTTCAGTGTTTAAGATAGTTAATCATCTGGTTGAGTCTAGCATGAGAAGCAAAGGTTTTAAATCGGGTGTAATATGGGGTCAAACAAAACAAAAGCAGAAGAAAACCAAGGTTCCTGGCTTGTCCATTCGTGTCTTTTGGAACCAGCCGATGCTATTTCTGTCAGGGAAGCAGCTCTGCCTGCCAGAGGTTTTCTTCAAACTACCTAAAACCAAATTAATAATAACTATAATAATAACTTGACCATTGCGGCTGGCTGCAAAGTCCAAAGTGTTTCCTTCCTCTCGAGCGCTTTGTCTCAGCTGGCCGGGCGGCCGAGTCGACTGGAGGGAGGACCTGTCAGTCTTCCCGACCTCGATGACCTCCCCCCCAAATCTGCCCCCCTCCCTCCCAAAGGACCCTGGCTCACTAGGTTTGGGCCAAATTTGTGGATGGGGGTAACCTCATGCCGTGTGTGTGTGTGTGTGTTTACGTGTGTGTTCATGGAGACGGCCGTCCCCTTCCGTTATATAGTCGAGGTCCACGCGGTACAAAAATCGGAGCAGGAAGACGGGGAGACTGGCCGGGCCGTCCAGTTGGGGATTTACCGCTGCTGGGTTGCCAGGGGCAAAAGCCAGGAGTTTTTAATATCGCGTGGGAGAAAAGCAAAGTAAAGAGGATTGGTCGTAAGCACCGACCAACAACCTCCACTTCCAGTCCTGGAGGATTCGGCAGGCGTGCGTGGAGAGAGACTTTGGCGTCAGAGGTTCGAGTTTGGACGATCCGCAAATCTGAAGTGAGGAATCGGTTTCTCAGGCCGGTGGGAGAACTGGCGCTGGTCACCCTGGGCAACAGAATGGGACACTGCATGGGCCTGCGGATGGGGTACAGTATGTCCACAGTACTGAACTTTTTTCTGGCTTTACCTCAGGATGAGCAACCAGAGTGCAGGCTTGGCCTTTGTTGGTTTGTTTGATTGATTGTTTTGGGTTTTTTTGCACACGCAGGGTGCAGGAGCAGGAGAACCAGAAGCGAAAGCTGTGCGATGAGCTGGAGCAGCTAAAGACGCCTCAGGACAGCAGGGAGGCCTCGTGCCAGACACCCGTACCCGAGGAAGAGGTGAGACAGGAAGTTGAATCAGGGCCTGAAATGTTCCCCCAAAAACAGAAGCAGTTGCAGCATTACTTTTGTTCTTGCAAAAACACCCTCGCCACCCTTTGCATTCACCAATTCCACCCAGTGGATGAGACTTGATCTGTGTCAGCAAGCGGAGCAGGTTTGACTGCAGTCACATAGTAGTTGTAGTTCTTAGTTGCCTCTGCTCAACTTCAAAAAGAAACTTTTACATTGTCTTCACGAAAGACAAATCATTTATTTTACTATTTATTTTCCGCTTATTTTCTGTGAAAAGTAAATCACAGTTACATTTCCACCTCACAATCACTTTCCCTCACTTCATTTACTGACATGCTTTCTGACACCGGCAGGTAAAGGTATCAGACTGTGTGCATGCAGAGATGTTCTTCCTGTATTCAGACGGATGGAGCATGTGGTTGAGTGTGGAGTGTGAGTCGGCAACTTAAGTGGACGCACGCACGCACGCACGCGTGCGCAGTGAGGCAGAATCAGATGCAACCACACGCCTACGCACCGCTCGCTTTGCACAAAAATGCACTGAGGCACACTTGAACATTTCCATTACGGCCCCATTGTGTGGGGTTTTTTTTTGTTTTTGTTTGTTTTTTGTTTTTGACAACAGATCCAGGTAGAGGAACATCAGTTACATACTGGACACAAGCCCAGATTAGTCCGTTTACTATATTTACAGATGCAAGTAAGCAAGAAAACGTATAGTAGTTTGTCAGTGATTTTTATTTGATTGTTTTCAATAAGTGCCTTAGTCCTTGCTTGGTTTTCCACTGAGCTTTGTATAGGTCACCTGCAATCTGTCTTTGCCTTTCTCTCTCACACAGTCTGTTGTCGTTCGTGTACACCGCCATATTTTTCCTCCGGCTCGTTTGACGCTTGACTCGCTGCACTTGTTGCACTTGTTGCACACAGTGCACGCTCATATCTTGCACCGTCGGATTTGTCTCCGGTTTCCCCTTCATTTTCATTTTTTTTAATTTAATTGTTTTCTTTTTTTAACCAACAAGCCCGGAGAGGAATTGGACTGGGACGAGGAGTTTGCCCTGCAGGACTTCCTGAAGAGCGAGTTGGAGGAGAGGAACTGCAGGGAGCAGCGGGGCGGGCAGACGGACGGCAAGCCCAGAGAGGTGGTGGATAAATCAGCAGGCAGGCTGGGAGAGGAGAAGGAGGAGGAGGACGGCGGCGGCGGAGGCGAGGAGAGGTGGATGGTGGTGGACACGGCGGGAGAGGCAGAGGGGGAGGCAGAGGTCAGGGGCACGTCCACTCCTCTGTCGGCCCTCCTCGAGGCGGCCCAGCCGGGCCACGGTGAGGCACGAGGAAGCCAAGGTGAGTTGGGGAATTCACAATCAATGCAACCATCACTGCAGCTGCTGAGCGAAAACTTGCTCAGTTGTTGCTTTAAATGCCACTTAACCAGTCTTTGCTTTTTTTTGACGTTTGTCGTTTTTGCAGTGGGCAAAAATATGCATGAATGTACAGTTATGGGCATCAGCCCTTTGTGATGTCACATCACAAAGGGCTGTTTGCTGCCCTTTGCTGTTTCTTTTTTGTGTGTTTCTTTCCCATGATGCTCTATTTTTTTTTTTTTTTTTTTGCAATTTCAGAAGGTCCTCCCATCAGAGCTTTTCAGAACTGGCTAAAACCAAATGAATAACACAGTGCAGTTTCATGTAACTGAATCTGAATGTGAACTCTTTTTTTTTAATGTGGGACTTTTTTCAGTTATACACTTGATTATGCAGTAGATGAGTGAATCTGTTCAATTTAATTTTGTGTGTGTTCGTTTGCTCAGTTTTTTGTTTTTGTTGTTTTTTTTTTAAACCCATTGGCCTTCTCAGAGCTGGCTGGAATAGGGCTAAAAATAGCTCCATACTTTTGAAGCGCGGCTCTGACCTCTCCTCGCCGTGTTTCCGTCTCCACGCACAGTCGGATTAAAAATAGGGAAGGCTGGAGCGAGTCTCATGCACCAAGAATGTGATCCCATCCATCCGGCACCCCTATCAAAACAGCAGGGAGTCCTTCATTGATGCAGTGCTGGCTAGCAGAGGAGCTTTTCTGTGTGTTCAAATCACCTCAGTTGTTTTGTGCACAGGCATTCAAACGGCTTTGTCGGCAAACTTGTACGTTAAAATGAGATTTATTTTTGTTGTCCGTGTTGTTTGCATTTTGTCTCTGCTAAAGTGCCATAGCCATTAGCAACCTTGTCCCCCCTACCTTTCTCCTCAAACCTGAACATCCGTCTCTAACCGCTAACTGCTAACTTCACGGTTGGTTCCGTGAAGTGGCTCCTCTTAGTGCTCTCAAGCACCTCCTCTGAAGCTAAAAGCACGCGTTTTAGCCCGGCACTGGCGAGTTGAACATTAACGCGAGCGCACTTGCACACACAAGTGCTCGCAGAGGAAAAGCACTAATGGCGAGGCATGGCTGCACGCTCTGTTATTGTCTCCAAGTGTTTGTGTGTGTATGTGTGTGCGCGCAGATTATCCCTCTGTAATCCACAGGACTCGGAGGGCACTCAGCCACCCTTGAAGCATCAGTGCAACACACACACACACACACACACACACACACACACACACACACACTCTCTCTCTCATTGTGAGCAAACGCACACAGCATAGTTCGAGGCCCTTGGAAGTAAGACCCCTGCCTTCTATGGCTGTTGTGGCCCCTGCGATCTCACAGCCGCTTTGTGTGTTAGGGTGTGTGTGTTGGTATGTGTATGTGTGTGTGTCTCCTTGCACATGGTGAAACCCTTCCTTCCTCAAGGTCCTTGTATGGCCAGGTGTACAACCGGTCCGAGGCCGCGGAGAAAGCTCAGTAATCCTCCACCCCCCCACCACCCCAACCGTTTCATTCCTCTGCTTGCATGAGCGGCTGGCGGTCAGAGAGACACAGAACCAGTGTGCGATGGTGGTCATTAATGCGGCCGCAGCCATGCATGGCATTTTAATCTTTCTGCACCTCCCTCAGGTCAGCGCCTTGCATAATAAGACAGTCTCACCTTTTATGGCAAAAAGGTGGGGTTGCGTATTGGGTCCAATTCCGTCCCTACAACGGCCTCCTCTCTCTCTCTCTCTCTCTCTCTATCTATCTATCTATCTATCTATCTATCTATCTTTTTTTCTCTTATTGTTGATATATATATATACTTCTCTTTTTTTCTCTTCTGTTTTTATTTTTTTGTTTCAGACTCAGCGGTTTCACCCGAGTCGGAGCCAGAAGGGAACTGTCAAGCCTTGCAGGTACACTCTAATGTCCTCCTGCAATTCCAGCAGACCTTTTTTTCCAATCAGAATCAGAAACATGTTTATTGCCAAGTAGGTTTAGCACTTACAAGGAATTTGTTGTGTTGTGGTTGGTGCTTTAGAGGACAGCAGAACAAAAAAAGAGGGCAGTAACTATACTAAATAATATTTAAAAATATACAGAAGGAAGTCAGCTATACAGTATATACACTTTGGATAAGTTACAATTGGAATTTACAAAATTAACTGCCTCTTGTGGAGTTATAAATCTAAACATGTGCCAAAAATAAGAAAGTAGAGTGAATCAAGTTTTCTTGTATTTCAACATTTTGCATTTGCATCCAATTTGTTTCTAATTTGATTGCATTGCATCAAATTGGCCTATTGCCATCATTTTCTATTCTCATACAAGTAGGTACTTCCCCTTTAATTAACAGTGACTGTTGTTTGAGGTGATATGCAAGCTGCTTAGTGAACCAAATGAAGGCGAACATTACAAGTCTCCCTCAAAACTCATCGAATACACAATCCAACCACTCCACCAACACACAAAATGCACTCGAGGGCAAGTTGTGACCTTCACATTCGCCACTCTTTGAAATAATAATGCAACATTACCAGACAGATGGTTGTTTTCAAGCCAACAGTATAGCCAGAACTACTTTCAAGACATCCCAAAGTCATGCATATGGTGGCCCTGTCACTCTTCAAAATAAGATGCTTATTTATTGTTGTATTTTTTTCTGCAGTTTTTTCTCTGACATTCACTACCTATAGCTGGGTTCATTAGACTCAATTTCATAATCAGCCCAACATTTGTTGTTTGTTTGTGCAGCTTCCAAACTTCCCGACCATCTCTCAGCCACTGTAGGCAACATCTCTAATGTAATTCACTGTTGCTCTCATGAGTTTACCAGAGACCACCCCAGTTTAGACATTGTGCAATCTCACTTTAGTGTTTGAAATGCCCAGTAAAGGCCTGCAGTGCAGCAGATGAGTGTTGTTGCCCTGGGCGGCCACCAGGTGTGCATGGGATAGGAGCTCAAAATTCAAAATGTGGTGTCGGAAATATATAAAATACATAGAACCACGAAGTGTGTGTGTGTGTGTGTGTGTGTGTGTGTGTGTGTGTGTGTGTGTGTGTGTGTGTGTGTGTGTGTGTGTGTGTGTGTGTGTGTGTGTGTGTGTGTGTGTGTGTGTGTGTGTGTGTCCTCCCTGAAATTTGCTTATCAAATAGCGGCGGGCGCACAGCCTGTTTGCAGGCAGCCTGTGTCAAGGCCACAAAGGAGGAGCAAAGGTCACAGTGGCTAAAATCAGCAGTTCAAAGACATTTCATTTTATGTATACAGTATTTGTGTTATGTTCCGAACGCAGCGACTGGGTCACAGTTGTCAGCTGAATCTGCTCACCTCATTGGAGCTTTCAAATTCTCTCCGTGGCATTTAGTTGTGAGCTCGCATTCCGTTGAATTCTTCCAGTCGCCGTCACGCCAATTTCTGCGTGGTCAATGTGTTTTTTTCTCCCAATTTGCTTCATAAGAACATTTATGCCTTTTGTGTTGTGCTTTCAGGAGGAGGCAGCAGCAGCACCAGTGGACGCCCACTCACAAGCTGTCAGCGCTCGACACCCGGAGACGGACGTTCTCCCCGATCTGTCCCGCGGCAGTAAGAGCTCCCTCCCTCCCTCCCTCCTTCCCTCCCCCCCTGCCCTCTCTCTAGTGTGTGTGTGTGTATATAAATCAATAAATCTCTGTTTTGTTCCTCTGCTCGCTCTTTTCTCACTGTACCGCCAACATGCCTCTGCTCAGTGCATCATCCACACTTTCACCTAAAGACTGAGTCATTCCCTGACTCACTGGGTATTTTCTGACTTGCTTACTTACTTTTATTTCGCAAAAAGATTTGTAGGATACTTCACCCAAATGTGAAACCTCATCGTTTGCTGTTCACCACTTTATAACGATAATACACGTCACTGTCCTGGTGGTTGATGTTTGGAAGGAACGACCAAAATATGGTGGCCAGGGTGACACACAAAAGAAATAACAGCTTCCTTGCTAATATATTTATAGCTGAAGTATATATATTGTAGCCTCTTAACCAGGAGATACATTAACGCAAGAGCGCACAAGGTCAGGAAGCTCAGGCCTTCCCATGTTTACCCTGTCCCAGGAGTCACTATGCAAAGGCTACTGAGGTTCTTTCAGCTCTTCAGTACATATGGAAATGTGACATGTGACCTCCAGTCACTGGCATCCCCTCACTGCACTCTTTCTTTCTTTTAACCTGCTTTAACGGCAGATGTGGAAGGAGACTCTGCCTCCGCTGACGGTAGCCAACATCAGTCTGACCGGGAGCCGGTGTTGACCCTCGGCGGCTCTCCGCCCGCTGTCGCAGAAGAGGCGACTCCGCCCGACAGCATCGGAGCAGATGGCGCCGTTTCTCAGAGTGAGAGGTAAATGAACGCTATTGTACTACTTCATTTGTTCGGCGCGATTTACCCTTTACCGTCCCGTTCATCGGCAGGCTGCGAACAGAGGGCTAAATGTGCATCGGTTCCACTATATAAAAAATGAATTAATAAAGATGTGAAATCCTTTCAGAAAATAGGTCTTTGCAAAGCAAAGCGTGCGTCCCTGATCGGTCATCAGTCTGAAAATCCATGCACTCACTTTTGAACCTGTAGGCCTCCCGACCGGCTTGCCGACTGTTGAATTTCAACCGAAGCAAACACGATCAGCAGCCCAGCGCGTCCCGACGCGTCCCCCTTTTGCTAATTTACCTGAATGCGCATTTGCCAGTCAAAGAGGCACAACGCCCCCCCCCCTTCACCACCCGCTCCGTCCACCGCCGTGGGCGGAGCGCACAGCCAAGTCACCACTCGTGCTGTCGCTCTTTGCATAGGCCACCATCCACCTGCTGCTCTTCCTCCTCCTCCTCCTCCACTTCTGCCCTTCTCGAGGCGAACGAGATGTCGGAGAGGCGGGAAGCGCTTCTCGACCGACCCAGTTTGACCTTTTCACCCTGTGCTTAGCAACCGGCTCATCAGCGAGGACCACAAGGGAGAGGAGAGCCCAGCAAGTGAGGCCGACTCGAGCCCGGGAGCCATGAGCCGCTCGAAGGTTGGTGGTTGAGGGACTGAAGGGGGGTGGGGGGTGTTGCGCTCCGATGCACCGTGGAACACGACTTCCTCTGTCTTCTGCCCCGCCGCTTCCCCTTCCTCTTTTTCATGTTCACTCCTTGTTACTTAATGCGTGTGTTTAATGCCCTGCGAGTGTGTCACAGTCAGGGACGTGCTGTTAGCGCAGTAAAGGCAGAGCTATTTATTGACTCCCTCGCCAACGTCAGTATGGTTCTCCACCATGTGCGACCCATCAGGTAAGAGATTCACTGAGAAGCTAGCAGACAATGCATTAGTGTGTAGCATTCATGGGGGCATTTTTAAAGCAGCCCGCGTGGACCAGTTCCTGCCCAGTGAGTTGTGGACCTGGTTCCCCTTTCTGCCTCTTTCAGATGTTCAATGCTCAGCTTATGTTATGTTCGCAGCACAGTCATGCGGTTCTTTGCCTTTATCTCTTTGGTCCCTCGGGACCTTTCAGCCTCTCGAAATGAGCTTGCTAGTATGACAGCTGTGGACATGAGCCATCTTACATTGGACAAATTAACAATTTTAAAAAGTCCAGCATGTCATTTTGTGGGGGGGCGCAGGTGCCATTAAGAAAAATATTTCAATTATAGTTATCAGTATCAGATGTTTTATTGCTTTTAATATCAGTGTCGGCCTCCTGTAAAATAAGATACTGTCCAGGTAGCGATGGTTTCCACTGGAGAAGCTTTCAGATTAAGACTCAGCTTGATTCAATACACTTAAAAAGAAGCCAAACGAGGTGGAATAATTTGCTTTCCAGTTCCAAACAGCCGCCTCCCCCTGCCCCTCCTGCGCTGCTCTCAGCTCTTGTGTCAGGAGTCAAAGGCAAGGCAGGTTTCTCTTTTATTCTGAGCTGTGTCAGAACACGGTTGTGTCAGCTGATTGCACAATATCCCATTTGGCCGCTGCAGGGTGCTCACCTTTGCTCACCTGCGAGGAGCGTGCATGCGTGCCTGTTTTATTTTTTCACACAGGTGAAAGCGCACGCAGTCCGCCTCCACTACTCCAGCAGCGCTGCGGCGTTCTCTCAGCGCCCCTCTCTCAGCACACACACACACGCGGACTCTCCATGAAGCTCTACATTACATAAGAATATCAGCGCGATCTTTCCCTTCCGCGCTCACCGCCGCGCAGTTTAGTAGGCACCTGCGCCGCCATGGGACAGGTACACTCTTGCGCCTGTGTTTGCCGGGATGTGATGGATGCACTGCGAGGCTGCCTGCCTCCCACGGCCTCCTGCCTCATTTTCTTCTCTTCTGCTCTCGTCCGCCCCAGAGCCTGAGCCAGGAGCAGTTGGTGGAGCGGTCAGCGGCCGAAGACAGGCAAGTTGATAATAATAATGATGAAACTGATAATATGGGATGGCAGGTTGACGGTCCCAAACGGTCCGGATTTCTTTGCAGAAACTGGAGGGGAACCTGCTCTTCTAAAATCTCCCTGTTGTTCCTGTGTTGTTGTGTTCTTTTGCACAAATGCTGCAGTTGTGTATAAAGTTGCTGTGTGTGTGTGTGTGTGTGTGTGTGTGTGTGTGTGTGTGTGTGTGTGTGTGTGTGTGTGTGTGTGTGTGTGTGTGTGTGTGTGTGTGTGTGTGTGTGTGTGTGTGTGTGTGTGTGTGTGTTCGTTCCAGCACGTGCCTGCTCCCCGTGTTGATGGAAGAAGAGGAGAGCAGCGTGCAGGACAGTCCAGCAGAGATCTCGACAGCGTCGGTCGGCACGGAAGGTTGGAATGTCTTCAACACTCCGTCTCTTGAAAAGCTCGTCTTCGCGAATCCGAGTGTGGCTCTCGCCGCCCACGCGCCAAGTCGTCCTCAATCCCTCCCTCCGTCCCTCCCCTGCAGCGACAGAGCAGCTCTCCGCCAGCACAGCAGCTCCTCCGCCGGCGCCACCGTCCCCGACGACCGCCGACCAATCGGCGAGCAGCACGGGCGGCGTGACCTCTGACCCCGGCTCTGACACGGCAGGCGGGAATGGCTCGCCCAACCTGAGCGGCAGGAAAAAGAGGGTTCTGGTAAGGCCCGCTCATATTCCCACCCACGGCTTTTTTGTTTGCTTTTTCTTCGCAAACAAATGTTTTGTATTTTGCATGTATCAATATTGATGAAGTGTAAATATCCAGCGTGGGTTACTGATAGGGACGCGCTAGCGCTCGTTGTAAATGATGCAAAAGTAATTATTCAAGAATCTCTGGCGCCCACTTCCTGCAGTGCTAGCCACACAAATGATTACGAGAGAACTGGTTGAGCAATTTTTGCATCGCACAGAAAATTTTAATCTTGACAAAGAATTTCAACTTTGAGTTTACAGCAGGCTAAAGATGCTTTATAATAATAATAATCATAATAATAATAATGATAAAAAAAAAAATAATAATAATATTATCTGATATGTGTGGCTTCTCTGGTGTTCTACCTACATGCAAAAGTACAAGAACTCACAGAGTGATAACCTCCATGGAAGAATTCACACTTGGCCACTTTGGAAGCAGCATCGTTGCTATTATTTGTGCAAATTTTCTCAACCGTTCCGGGTGCCATATGCTCTACTGTACCATTTAATATGACGAAAGTTTGATTAATTATTAATTAATTGAATTGAATGAATTAGTCTATTTGACACTACATGGGTTAATTGCTTTGGATGACCTCCAAAGTTGAGGAGGCTGAAGCCAGTAAAGTTTGTCTGGCTCCCGCAGGAGCAGTCGCTCAACATGGAGGTGATCGACGAGCAAAAGAGTCAAGAGGACCAAAGTGAAGGCAGCCCAGCCGCCGAGAGTGAAGGTAGCTCCCAGCTTTGGGTGCCGGATGTCAATAAGAAATGTCTGTGTTTTTTCACGCTTTGTCTGTGTTTCGCTTCCCAGCGGAGACGTCACGCATTTCCGACAACAACGACACCTTGAAAGATTGCAACAGGTGAGGCGGCAAGGGGTCATCAGTGCAAATGCGAATGCAGTTAGTCTCAGAGGGGCTCATTGCTTTCTGTCTGTCATCTGCAGCCTGTCACCCAACGACAAGGAGGTCGAGGTGTGTAACTCTCAACTGATACCAAAGCAAAACTTCTTTTTCACCGTTGCATTATTTGGAATACGCAGTTGCTAATCTTGTTCTACGCTGAGTTTTGACTTGTTTGATTACTTATCCGGTCTCTCATTGCATGAGAAAACATTTAGAAGTCGATTCATTTCCTTTTAATTGAAGTTTTTATCATTATTGGTCAATTTTTTTTTTCATTCAGTTTATTGGCCAAAACAACAATGGTAGAACTTTCATGGCATCATTTTCCGTTTTACAGGCAGAGTTTCAGCGTCTGGCTCTGGGCTTCAAGTGCGACATGTTCACCCTGGAGAAGAGACTCAGGCTGGAGGAGCGCTCGCGAGACCTGGCCGAGGAGAACGTCCGCAGGGAGGTGTCCAGCTGCCAGGGACTGCTGCAGGTTGGAGCCCGCTGCCCATGTACCCGATTGGTCCAGATGGTCTCGACGGGTGTCACCCAGCTTTGGAGCTAGTGGAGTTTAAATTTGGGTTTTCAATCAGCATAAAGTGCCTTCTGACCTTTGTCTTTTTTATATTTCGTCTTTTTTTTATGTTATACTTTTGGTTTATCTTTATGATGGTGTTAAATACACACGTCGGTAATGCCACATATTGACCAAATTCTACATGTAGCCTTGCCATGAACGGTAATAAAGCTCAGCTTCTGAGGTTGATATTGTGATAATGACGATAACCCAGAAGTAAATATCGGCACAGTTTGTAGAAAAAAACAAAGCGGAGTGCTGTGGTGGTTTTTTTCCACCGCGTCTGTTTGAAGTCAAATTCAGGCTATGTTCATGTTTATGTGCACTCGATCGCTGACATGTTTGTTGCAAAACGCTGAAGTGACGACCTCGAGCAACTGTCGGAGTCGCAGCAGCCACTTTCTTTCTCCTCGTGCTCCCGTCTGGTGGGCTGCGCTCCTTGTTGGCATCGGTTCTAACCGAGCGTCTGTTCTCTCTCCTTCCCCGTCCTTTTTTGCTCTGCCGTTTCCCCCTCGTTTTCTCTCTCCGCTGCCCGCCAGGCTCTGACTCCCCTGTGCGAGGACGACAACCAGTCCATGGAGATCATCCAGAGGCTGCAGAAGAACCTGGACATCCTCATCCAGTCCATGACCAGGGTGTCCAGTCGCTCGGAGATGCTGGGGGCCATCCATCAGGTATTCCAATACGCTCCACCATCACCACTACAGTTTATCCCCCCCCCCCGACACGACGTGCATTGTGGCTCTGAAACGTCCCCCTCCCCACCGCTCCCTCTCTTCCTGCAGGAGAACCGCATCGGCAAGGCGGTGGAGGTGATGATCCAGCACGTGGAGAACCTGAGGAGGATGTACACCAAGGAGCACGCCGAGCTGCTGGAGCTGCGGGAGACGCTCATGCAGAACGAACGCTCGTTCGGCTCGCACACGGAAAGAGGCGAGGCGACATCATTCATTCTAATTAATACATACTAATAATACTTATACTTATTCATTTCGATTTATTGCTGCTTTATTAATAATTACAAAGAATGAATTGCGTTTTAGTACAAAATGCATTTTTACAAATTAATAAATAAAGAAAAAAAATAGTAATATATAATAGTCATAAAATATTAATATTTTTGTTTTAGTACTACTTGTTAATTTAAAATTATTAATAGTACTAGTCTTACTAGTCATAATTTAGCATTTCACTAAAATGGCAATCGCCTCTTTTTTCCAGACGACTTCCGCGCCAAGAAGCAGCAGACGTCGCAGTACTACAAGGTCGGTTTTGGCGCTGCTTCACTTCCCCCGTCATCAACGTATTTGCATATGTATAATTTAGATTTTTTTTTTTTTTTTTGTCCTTTTGAAACCCAGCAGTCCTCAGCCCGTCGGGTCAGCATCGCAGCAATCCCTCGCTCCGGCGGCGGCGGTGGCGGCGGCAACATGCACTTTGACATGGTAGGTATGACGTGACGACGGTTGTACCAGAGGAAGTTGCACAGAGGCCGAGTTTGGGCTCCGTTGTTTGTCGGATGTGCCTTCAAAAATCTGCTGAGCTCAAAATATGTTTAACAGAAAAAAAAATTCCACAACCAAGTTAATCCAAATAAACCGACACGTGGTGTCGATGCAACCGATGGTCAATGTGGTAGTTCTGATTTTTTTTGTTTTTTAATGTGTGGTTTTTTTTATTGCGTTTATTCTTTATTCGCTTCCTGTCACAGTCAAAAACGCAAGACTGCTCCGAGGCCGAAGCAGAGCGACTGACCCGCCGATCCCCATGGTACGTAGCTGCACTCGTGGCCCACTGGAGGCGCTGAAACGGTTTTTCTCTTCCTCACACAAAGCTCGGCGAAACTGAGATGAGCGAGGGGCAGGTTGCCTGAGAAACAAGCGAATGTGGTGCACTCGTGCGAAACCGCAGAGGGTCTTTGCACCGTCCGTGGTGTTTTTTTTTCTCTTTTTTTGTTTTGCTGTCACGCCCCAACTGTGTTGTGACGATGGTTTCCAGGAACGTGGCAGGGAAGAGCTCGGCGCGCCCGCCGCTAAAGCGCTTTGTTAGCTCGGCGGCCTGGGTCGACACCGAAGAGCCCTCCGTCGCGATGAAGGGGTAAGACACAGCGGGGGATGGGCGCCACCTCTGGTCGTTCAGGAGCACGCGTCGCACAGTATAGACGAGCCCAGATGCATAATCGCAGCTGCTCTCTCTCACTCTCAGTGGCCGTGAAAGGAGACCATGCGGCAAATGAACGGTATGACTGTAAGGGAATAGTGCCGGTACTCAAGGAAAGTAACAATACCTGGACTTAAGTACAACAAAGTATTTGTACTTGGTTACTTCCCACCTCTGCCAATATTGAATTGCAACCAACTTTTCATGTTTCCGCCTCAAGTTGCGACCACGGGAGGGTTTCAGGTGGCTTTACCAGCTCAGAAATCCCATTTATTGAGGTGTGACGCATGAGTAGCGGTGTGATGAACAGATGTGTATTATAGTAGCGTCGGGTCCGTTTTCATGTCTTTCAGGAACCAGCGCACCAGTCACATCATCCGTCATTTAACCAAGTAAAAAAAAGACATAACCACGATGTCAAGTTTGCCGTTTATGCATCTGGGTTCCTGTCACACAAAGCCTGGACACTCAATTCTAAGGCATGCTAAAAACAGAAAAGAAAGAAAAGGAAAAAAAAAGATGATGCACATTTTTCTAAATGTCAGAGTGCGATTCCGTGCTTGTTTGATTATTTTCTCTATAACTGCACGTCCTCTGCCGCACTGCACGAGAGAGCAGGTCGTGTGATCGTCCTACGTTTGTCCAAAAGAGGGAACATATGTGACGCCGCGTACATGCATGAAATGCACGCCACGTGCGCCTTGATGTTCTCTGTGCTTGTGCGACTGAAGCCGCGTGTCTGTTGTGAACCCCCCTCCCTTCGCCCCCCCACCAATTAAAACCAAACCAAACAGGGGCGACGGCGCCGAGCGCCCGTTGGAGTCGGATGAGCAGCCGGAGAACCCGCCGCAGGCAGAGAGGAGGAAGTCCAGCCTCAGCGAGCTGGGCAGCAAACTCACCTCTCTCATTCTGCCCCTCAAGACGTTAGTTCAACGACCCCCCCACCACCACTACCACCGTCTCGCCGCCGCCGCCACCATCAGCCTGAGTGCAGCACCACTTCCTGCAGGTCGAGACGGAAGAGTTCATCACTTGGTGCCTCAGGTCCTGTTCACTTTGCTCGAGGACGCTGGAGGTTTGCTGTCAAGCTAAAGGTCCCGTGTTGGACATCTGGAGTTGTTAAAACTCCCAGTGCAGATTTTGATTTAGATTTTTTATTTTTCTCATTAGAGCTCTAGCAAACAGAATATTTAGCCCTCTGTTTGCAGCACCATGTAAAAACAAAAAAAGGTTTTGAGAGGAAATGACACAGTCTGGGGAGGCTGATCTCTCGCTTATCTGCGAGGTGCGTCATCCCCTTTGTGACATCACCAAGAGCTGATACTCAGGAAACCATTTTAATACCTTTGGCTCATTTCAGTGGAGTTTTTCCTCTATTTACAGCCATGCACCAGTAATTGCAAAACATCAGCGACGTTGAACGTCACAACAATATGGGACTTTTAATTTGGGACAAATCACCTGAGGAAGCCTTGGTCCTGGTTATCAATGAGTTCAACACCTTCAGCGCTCCCAATAATCTGTCAAAGGATGAATCTAAATCAATGACAGCATTTGACTTAACCGATCAAAGCGAATGTAGGACCGCCCCAAGTGATGCGACTCTGTCACGTCGGCCTGCGCCGGGACGGCTTCCTTTTCTCCAGGGGCTCTACAGCTTGGAATCATGTCAACGCAGGCAATTCAAAAAAAAAGAAAGTGCGGGACCACAATTGAATCCTTTTTCCTCCGGCTGATGCCTTGAGAACAGTGTGAATGTGCGTCTGGGTGACAAATGATCAATGCTTTTTGCGTTTCATGCATGGGTCTCGAGTCGTGTTTGACTAACAACAGGCCCGACACCTGACTGATTTCCTAACCGGTGCACTTGTTTTGTGTTTGTCTTGTCCTCTTGCTTCTTCCAACAACTAATATGTGAAGGACTGACTCATTTAACCCCAGGCAGTTTCACTGGGCGCCTCACCTATCTACTGTCTTTATCTTCCTTCCTCCCTCTCTCTCTCCTCCCTCCACATGGCTCAGGAGCCAGGATGAGCTTTTTGTCATGCTGTAAGTGTGAAGGGAGTCGGGTTCGAAGGGGGCTTCTGGATTCTGCATTAAAAAAAAAGACAATCACCGCACGCATTGATTTGCCTCATTGCCGCCCTTTGCTTTGCCGCTCCATCCTCAAATCACAGTCATGTCGTGTGGGTGCGAAGGGAAAATTCAGCAGCGCTAACCGCTAATCCATCCCATCGGTTACCACAAATGGCCCTCCACAGGGTCGACCGCAGCGTCCCTGTTTCTAATTATTATTCTTCTCGGGGCCGTTTCTGGTAACTTCCCTGACCCGTCGCTTCATTCCGGCCCGGCGTCCCGTGACCACGTGACTGGCGGTGACGTTTCCACTGTCCTGTCGTCCGTTCCTCCAGTCCGAGCTCTCCGTCCTGCCCCTCGGACCAGGGTCTGGCTCAGTCTCTGTCCCACGGCCTCACCTCGTCCCGGGCCGCAGCGGCGGCGGTGGCCCGAGGCAGCAGAGGCCTCTGGCTCTGGTTGGCCATCGTGGTGGTGCTCGCAGGTACCCTGTTTTTTGTTTAGTTTTTCTTGTCTGTTTTAACTTGTTTTACCGCCTTTTGTAGATCTTTTCACTGGAGAGCAGCTTCCAGCAGTTCCCGATCGGTCCTTCTTTTCCAAAGTTAGTTGGGTATTTTTAGTCTCTCTGGTCACGTTTGGTAAGGGATCGGAACGAGGCAGCCTCTAGGTGGCACCCTTTGTGATGTCATGGAGGGGCCGATTTTCCAGAAATATGCTCTTGAGGGAAACGGACCTCCTGAACAGTGAGGCCGAATGGTCAAAGCAAAGAATGGGCTGTTGTTATTTCTGGCCCCTTATTGACATTAGCATAGTGACAACTTGTCAATATTGATTTTACACTTTATAGAAAACTGCAAACAAGGATTATTTCTCCTTTTCACACGTTAACCACTCGAAGCATTGTGGTTTCATCTTTATTGGTTTCGGATTGTCGCACTGCTGACCTTTTTATAGTTGTGAGCTATTCCAGACTTTTATTCCCACCCCCCACGCAGGGCTCCTGGCGCTGCTGGCCAGCCTGGTGATGCAGCCGGCGGTGGACGCGGCTCCTGTGGGGACGGGAGACTCCTGGATGACCATCCAGCAGCTGCTGTGGCCCTACGCAGGGCTGCGTCACAACGGGCAGCCCCCCGTCTAGCCCCATCAAGACCAGTTTGGGGGGGGGGGTTGATGAAGGAACTTTAAGTGCACCCACCACCCCAGGAGCCGAGGGTTGCTCCAGGGGTGCCTCTGGGACTGCTCGGACCTCCGGGTCAGGGCGAGGGGCGGGGGTCCCCTTGGACTTTATGCATCACATCACACCTTTTGCTGAATTAGTTACTCCGTGTGTGTGTTTGTGAATGCGTGTTTTTATGAAGGAGCTGTTTTTAGTTTTCTTTTTCTGGTCAGCAGCTCAACACACGATCACTGGTTTGATTGTTACCTTTTTCTTTTCTTTATTAAACCTCGCGTAGGGAAACTGCCCGTTGGAACTCATCAGGGTTGACTGTTAACTCAGTCCGATTAAGTCCCAACACGGTAAAAATCCAAGCACCCCTCCACCGACGTGTGTTCGGCCGCATTTTTTAAACACATTTCATGCACTTGAGGACAATCGCCCTTTTTCCTCGCTCCTCCTCAAGTACATTTTTTTGTTTTAAGTCTGGAAACACTGGTAATAAATCTTTAAGGTATTTTAAATTTCTGAAAAAACAATATTTATGAGTTTGTTTAGTGTTGACTGAGGGTGGAGGCCCAATGTGAATATCTGTTATGGTTCTGGTTCCAGTTTCCACACCAAAGTTTTTTTTTTTGTTTTTTTATTCTTGCTGTGGTGGTCACCATTTTCAACTTGTACACGTTTTTTTTTTTTGTATGTTCCAAAGAAGATGCGTGAAACTTTGCACAAATAAAGTAGCTGATTCTCTAGTAGAATTAGTGTCTTTTTTTGTACAGAAACCCTAAATGCCAAAATGTTCCTTTGTTTTAGCCCTGACAGTGTCGTCTTGAAGTCCTGTTTTTTGTTTTTTCTTGTTTTTTTGCTAACTTGAGAATGTTGAGCCTCTCGTCCAAAAGGCACAGCATAGATGAGGCGAAATGTCTTGAAGTTAACCAAAAAAAAAAAGTTTGTTTACCTTTGCTTAACCTTCAAGACTACGATGACCTTGACAACTGTGAACCTTCAGACATTCTGTAAAGGTGCAACATTTAAAGTGATATATTGACATAGCATGGGGGGGAAAGGTGATATATTTGCTTACCAATGTATATTTTCAGTTGCTAAAAGTAACTGATTCATCCGATACACATTTATACTCTCATAGGCGAACACCTCGATTCAGCCGATCGCGCAGCAGCGATTCCATGCAGCATGTTGGATCAAGAGGGAAGACTTCGCTTGGCTAGATCTCTGGGTGACTACGAGTACATGAGGGGCCTGGTGCCACAGAGCAGGCTCTGCACCGTGTCCACGTACAGGAAGGAGGACTGCCGGGACTGGGCGACGCTCTGGCCGCTCATGGTCTCCTGCAGCATGTGGACCAGGGTGGAGTGAAAGCCCTGCTGGGGGTCGTACTCGGCGTCGTAGGTCTTGCTCCCCTCGACGATGCCCAGCTTTAGGATCTTCTGGGCGGCCAGCAGGTAGAGATTCCACGAGTCCTCGGGCACGGCGTCGGGGCCGCGGTGCTCGCACGCCTGAGGGAGGGAGGGAGCGGGCAAAGGGAACGCGATTGTCACGTTGCAGAGCATTTGAAGTTTGAAAAGCTGCAGCGGGTAAAATACCTGAACGACCAGATGCTCGTTGCCGCTTTTTGAATTCCACTTGCTCCACGAGAAGGCGCAGACAGAGGAGATGAGGGCCATCTGTTCGTAGATGGCGTGCTCTGTGAGCGGGTCCTGCAAAGGGACGGGAAAAAAGTCAAACGTAGCAGAATTGCAACTTGAGACATTGGAACCTCGAACCGATCCTCCTCTGGTCGTCTGTTTGAACGGCAACACTGACCTTGCCGCGGGAACTGACAAATTTCTCTGTGTGCTCGTTCACAAAGACGTTGACCCCGGCATTGATGAGCGCCTGCTGCAGGGCAGAGCTGCTCATCCACTTGTCCTTGAGGTGGGAGAGACCCCTCTCATGTTCCGACAGCAGCATGCATTGATGACCCTGTCACCACAGAGGCAAATGAAAGAGTTGAAACCCTGAGTTTTCTCTACGTCCTTTGCAAGCCCTGCTCTTGCTGAAATGAGCCCTTTGCGATGTCACAAGGGGCAGTGCCACCTCTTCCCTGAAGGTATTTATTTGCGTTGTTGTTTTGTCTCCTTCTAAACTTGTGGAAGGTAATTCAATGCAAGACTGTAAACGGGGCTAAATAGATGTATTTCTTTCTCAAGCTCTACAATGTCTTTAAGGTCATTTATTAAGTTGCTCCACTACAAAGCAGGATGAGAAAAGCAGAAAAGGTTGAAGGTCTGGCTCGCGACTGGAGTCTCCGCTTTGACCTCACCTTGACCTTGATGCCAAACTCAATCAGCGGCGCTCTGATGGTGTAAAGGACCGAGTCTTGACCCAGCGGCCTGAGCTCCCAGCCCTGAATGGGGAAGTTGATGAAGGTCTCCTGCATCAGGACAAACGGCTGGTAGGAGTCCGCCTTGAAGGAGATCTTGGCCTCTTCCTCCTCGTGAGAGATGTCGGTGATGCCGTCCATCCTCCAGTTTCTGTCTGGAGAATAAAAAAACACTTTCATCTATACGAGTTTGACCTTGATCCATAAATCACAATGTATTTGTAAAACAAATTTTTCAGTGGATCACATTTACTGGTAGTTCACTATTTGATTGAAAACAGAAAGGGCCCTAATGTGTACCAAGGAATTAAGAAAGGATGGAACAAAAAACAATTAAACCAAATCAGGGGGGGGGGGGGGATGCAATTTAAACATTTTTAAAATACTATAAAGAAAAATTACAGGTCTGAAAACTATAACAAAACCTTAAAAAAATTATGAAATAAAAAAAATTAAGGAAAATATAATTTAACTGAATCAGGGGGACAAAGGATTATATTTAAAAAATGAAATTTTATCATTTTTTTAATTCTAAAAATGAAAAATACAGGTCTCACAAAAACAATTATAGAATAAAAAATAAAATGAAAAAGTAATTTTAAGGTTTTAAGTACCTGCACTCATTCCATCTTCCTCTCAAACTCTCCTTTAAACCAATTTGCCATCGTTTTACTGCGGCTCGTGAAATTAGTCCTGTTACCTGCAGCATCCCAGCGGGCCACGTGGGGGGTTTTGAAGAACGCCACGTAGTCAGGCAGTTTGAGACACACGGTAATGGGAGGGTTCTCTTCTTTTTCATCCTGCTCAGAACTCTTGGGTGGGTACGCAAACACCACCAGGCCTTTTTCCAGAATCTACAAAGAAAAAAAACTGGAAATGGAAACACCTAAACTTGGAAAAACCTCTCAAATATCTCCAAAATGTTTTTACGTTCTCATGAGGTGCTTTTTTCAGACATCGATTGACGGGTATATCGCAAAAGTGTGGTGGCGCAGTCTTTAGCGCTACCACCTCACAGCATGAAGGTCGTGGGTTTGATTCCGGGCTGGGGACCTTTCTGTGTGGAGTTTGCATGTTCTCCCTGTGTCTGCGTGGCTTCTCTCAGGGTTCTCTGGCTGTGAGGTGAATTGGAAACTCTAAATTGTCTGTAGTGCGAATGGTTGGTTGTCTCTATGTGGCCCTGTGATGAACTGGCATCTTGTCCAGGGTGCCACCCTGCCTTCGCCCTATAATAGCTGGGAGAGGCTCCAGCAGACCCTGAGCTCAGGAAGAAGCTGGTATTGAAATTGGATGGATGGATGGATGGATGGATGGAAAAAACACTTTTTCAACAAAAGTGTTGAAAAAACACTTTTTCGCATTCACACATCACCGGATGTGACGTACGGGGTAACGTGACCAGTTCACTTCAAGTGAAAATGCCGCGTTATGTTTGGACAAAGGAATCAAAGAAAAAAATAAAAACCATTCTTGACAGCAAAATGCAGATTATGCAAGGAATTAGAAAAGAAATGAGGGAGAAGGGCTTTGAAAAGCAGTACCTCCATCCTGCTCAAAGTGGGGTCTCACAGGACGAGATTTTACAAGAATTACGGCTTATGCGCTTCACACCATTCAATGGAAACGCAATTGTACTTTGTCGAAATATTAGAAATATCGCTTTTATTTTACGAAAAACTGTAATGGAACACAGCTACTGGAAGACGCTCACCTGTCTGATTTCCCAGCCGTGGACGTTGTGGGACTGGGGAGGGAGGTGGTACAGGTCGTAGTAGAAGATGCCGCCCAGGGGCGTGAAGTGCAGTAGGTTGACCTCCTGGATGGGGAGCTCTGGCGTCGGCTCTCGAGCTGCTTCCTCTGCCGCAGTGACGTAGTTTTACAATGGAAATATGAAAAAATATATATAAAATGATGTTTTTTGTAAAAATTAGAAGAAAAAAAACAGTTTTACCCTCCAGTGCTTCCATCTGCGATGCGTCTTGGCCTTCTTCCCCCGCCGCGAGCTGGCCGCCGCCCTCCTCCAGCAGCTGTGCGCCTGCTGCGCTCTGATTGGTGCACGGGAAGCGTCAGGAAGGGACACATTCAAACGAAGTCGGAGGGCAGAAAGTTCTCCCATCTTGCCTCCTTCGCTTCCGAGTCCTGGAGCGGCTGCGCCTCCCCATCCTCCCGCTTGGGGGCGCTCTCTCCCGTCTCCTCCCCTTCTTCTTTGGGCTCCTCGTCCTCCGGCTCCGGTTCCACTTCTTCGGGTATTTCTAAGAGACTGATGAGGGTTCTGAGGGCAAATAAGAAGATTAAATGTTTCACAGCAAGCATCTATTTAATTATTTATTAACTTAATTTTTTTTTTAAGAAACCAGCGTCGGCTGTGGCGATCGCACCTCGGGTTGGCGACGTGAATTTCCGGGTGAGCCATCCTGCTCCGTAGAGACAGGTGGTCGTACTGCGTGTGAAGGATCCTGATGGCGATGTCGCTCACGGCCAGCTGTTTTGGGAGCTCGAAGCCGAAGCCCAGATCGCCAAAGATGAAACCTTTAAATCTGAAGTTAAAAAGTGAGGACTAAGTTGAAAGGTTCTCGCATGGATGATCGAATTAAAGTGTTGGGGTTTGGCTCAAAAAACCTTGCCACAAGGATTCAGCCAATGGAATTAACACAAAAAAACACCAAGCGCTCTTGTTTTCATCCTCACTTGCTGCAGTTTGATTTTCATTGCAAATAGTTGTGACACAGCAACTTCAGAGGTGATCTTGTTTCTCTATGCCTTTACAGCACTATTTAAAAAAAACACACCACTCCAGATTATAACTAATGTTATACATCCATTTAGGAGAGTGTCTATGGAACATTTACCATGATGGGTGGCCTATTTTATATTTTTGCTATGAACAGCCTTCTATGCTTTTCTGTTCTTTTGATGTAAAAAAACAAAAAACAAAAAAACAAAGGCAATTTAGTTTCAATAGAATTGCTCACAATTGCTAAAATTGGGCTCACAGTCACTTCCCTTATTTCATCTGTGTTTTCTTCTGTGGTACTTGAGGGGAGCCTGCTGCAGCTCTATTCCTCAATTCATCATGACTAGTAAAGGAAGACTGGCTTCAATGTTTTTTTATTGGCAGTTTGCAAAGTGAATATGCAAAAGTTCAGACTCTAAATCACTAAAACAGAAATCTAGATTTTAAAAAAGTCAACAAATCTGATGTATTTTGTTTGTTTTACAATCGATTGCAATAACACAGTTTGTTTGCGTTGCGCCTTTGTGAACAAACCTGGGGTTCTTCTTGAGGTTTGCCCATAGACACAGGGTGATGTTGTCATCTTTCACCACGGTCTGCATGTTCCCTGTCTCGGTGTCCGTGTTCACGCTGGCCCTCTGCCAAAAATGGGGAGGAACATAAAGTGATCCCCCCCCCTGAAAAAGCCCCGTGCAACCACACCAAACACCTGCCTGGCGCCGATGGTGCTACCTTGAGGATCTCCTCGGTGATCAGGAGGTGTTTGTGGTGAACAAGCTCCTGCAGGTTCATGAGCTCCTCCTGGTGCTTTCGCCCCTCTTGTGGATCGCTGACCAACACCTCCAGCTCTTCAATCAACTGTGACAGAAAGCTTTGACTTAACCAACACCAAAACACAGGAATCTACTTGCTGGCCCTTCATTTTTAGTGTGCATCTGCAATTTTAGATAAATCGTTTTTGGGATGTGTATAGTCCGTTTCATCTACTGTTAGAATCATGAATGGCAAATCATTCATTATTCCAATACCAGCGAGCTAATAGCAATTTTCTATGTCGCTTCTGGTTTTAAAGAGAGCTTATTTTTTTCTAATTCATGTTGTGTTTGTTTCATCACAACTAATTAGAAACTTAGGCCGATATTCCTAAGCCTCTTAAAAGGTTAAAAATGTTAATTCCGCAAAACACATTGGAGATCGGGGTTGCTTTTGTAACCTCCTGAGAACTGAAGAAAAAAAGTGTCTTAAAATTTCTATTTTTGTGTGATTTCCTGTCTTCTGGGGCCTAAAAAAACTATAGAAATATATTTTTCCTTTGAATTTCACAGCATGTCCACTGTAGAGGGCAATAAGACGATATCCGTGTAAAAATGTAACTGAATTTAGAATTTATGATCATCATCAATCATCATCATCATCATCATCATCATCATCTTCTATACCCGCTTATTCCTATTCAGGGTCACGGGGGTCTGCTGGAGCCTATCCCACCTATCTTAGGGCGAAGGCAGGGTGACACCCTGGACAAGTGGCCAGTTCATTGCAGGGCCACAGAGACAGAGCAGGAAAGTCATCGTGCTCTGTGGGCCAGGACTAATTTGTATGTTTTGGGTGGCGTGATATCTTTTGATATTCACCCAAGAACATATTCAATTTGAACAAAAAAAATAAATTCTATATCTATATATCTTCTGCTACTTGGTGTTTGCAAGGACAAAATGTTATACATTACATTGAACATTGAACTATAAGACATAAGCAGTTGTGCTTTTCTTCGTCCTCTGGCTATTTTAGCTGTGATAATCCTGGACACGTTTTCTTTTTGGTTATGCTGAGGAACATCTTGCATTTGGTGCACCTGATATATGTCTTGCCATTGCATTGCATCTTTCTGCATGTTGGATGTCCATCATCTCTGGCATGTGCCGGGCTCCTAATCTGCGTACAGATGGCTCTGGTTGTGGGATCCTTGTTTTGGTTGGTGGCTGATACTCTTCTTCACTGTCTCTTCACTGCAGTCAACAAATGAAGGACTATCTAGCAGTTCTTCAGCCAGGTGCAATTTGAAGTCCAGGTACTGCGGTGTGTTCTTAGCTGGTCGATTCGGTGCTTTGCTGTCAGATTTATACCGGATCCAAGCATTTGTAATGGCAACATCAAAGAAATGTTTCATCACACGTGACGTCCACTTCTTGGTTCTGGTTGACATGCAGTAGAAGCTCAGCATTTGGTCACAGGGGTCTACGCCACCCAAAACATACAAATTAGTCCTGGCCCACAGAGCACGATGACTTTCCTGCTCTGTCTCTGACTGTCTCAGATTCTCCTTCATCATCTTCATCATCCATCACAGGCTGAAACTCATCCTCATCATTTCCCTCATGTGACAGCTCCAGATCAGAATCTCCTTCTACTATTTTGTACAGAATCCTTTCTGCTTCACTTCTTTCTCCGACAACAATGTGCAGTCATTAACTACATTAATTGACAAATTGTGCTGGTGTCCACTACAGTTGACATTCATTAAATGATGTAAAAATATTGTTATTTACATGTTGATGAACAAGAATATATATAATTATCATGGTAAAAACAGCAACAGATAAGGAATATTTAACTTAACTCTCCTCTTTCCATAAAATGTGGTTGTTGTTATGGCAGCCATCTTGACAGAGAAAAAAGGCAAAGTTCCCAGCATGCAAACGCAACACATGAGACATCACTGGAAAGCCCAGGGTGTCCTCTACAGAGTACTATAGGGCTTGATAGGGTAACTCCAAATATTTAAGGAATATGCAGGTGAACAAAATGTCCATCATAAAGGACATAAGTGAATGGCCTGGGTCTCAGGAGGGTAAGAGTCAGTGCCTAAAATCTATCAAGAGTTGTAGTGTATGTGAGTAAACTGTGTATACATTTGTTGTGTAATACTTTTGTTAATTTGGATAGTATTTTGTAAAATGTATGATATTGATGTCTATGGGTAATATATATACATATATTCATTGATATAGGATATATATTTTTATATCATTTTATAAGAGTAGTAGTATAACTCTTATCCCTGAAGAGGAATAAGCGGGTATAGAAGATGAATGAATGAATAGTATAAGGTAAGTATTTAATGTAAGTCATTGTAAGGGGGCGAGAGTTGTGCTTCTTCTCATTCCTTTTCAATTTTGATGTTTTGATTATTTTAGTTTTTTTTGCTATTTTAATCCGTTCTTCACATTGCATGTCTTCATTTATGATTTCAAATTGAATAATGGTTTCATTTGACTGACATATTCGAAATAGACATGGCTAAACTAAATACTTTGTGTCTACATCCGATAACCTCGGTATCGCTGCTCTAACTCATCTTGACTCTCATTTGTCCTCTCTATTGATCTGTCAGACGCACCTTCAGCGCGAGGTTACATTGTTTGAGCACGGCCTGCATGCCGACCTCCAGGTCATCCCTCCACAAGCTCATGTAAGTGTTGATGTCCTGATGCACCGCCGGGTCTGGGGTACCGTCACAGCGCATGTACCTGTCCCACTAGGCCATACACACATACACACATACACATAAGTATTCATCATGTTTTGCATCATATTTTCCACTTTTAAGGGTTCCTTCAACCCAGGTAAGGAGAGGAAAATGACTGATTTGTTGATCATGATTGGTTTGGAAATACTGAAATGGTGATAAATAATAATAATAATAATAACAATAATAATAATAATAATAATAATAATAATAATAATAATAATAATAATAATAATAATAATAATGGATGCAATGACAAGTCATGTTTTTTTTTCTACCCCCCTACAAATATTGAATTCACCTTTGCTGTTGCCACAACATCAGTTTTCCATTTGGTCACTGCCTTGTGATTAGTATCCAGCAGGTGGTGCAGTTCGTTCAGCTCTTCCTCTCTGCACTCCAAGTACTGCGAGTACATGGACAGGTCGGACAAAGAATATTGTCTTTTTTTTTCCCATTACAACTCTTGAATGAAATGATTTGTTTGTTGACCAGACCAGAGCCCAGCCACGTCCAGTGGAGCACAGTCATCGGAAGCCCTGAGAGCAAGTCACCTTTTTCTCAAGTGCAGCGAGTTCCCTCTCTTTTCGCTCTCTTTCCAACCTCTCCCGCTCCTCTTGCTCGGCTCGAAGCAGTGCTTCCTCTGGCAAGCAGACACGAAAACATGAAAACCCTGTCAGCCTCGTGGTGCTTTTTTACCAGCAGTCAGTCAGTCAGTGTGATGACCGGGCCTCTAGATTACCTTGCTCTCTGAGCTTCCTCTCCTCCTCCTCTTTCTTCAGCTGCGCCTTCTGGGCTTTGGTCAGTTTCTTGTGAAGAGGTAAAGAAAAATGAAGAAGCGTTAAACATGCCAGCGTCAAAGAGTGACAGCACATGACTGTCTAGTTGGAGAAGAAGTACAACAGTGTGTTTGAGACTTGATCGCAGGCGTAGGGGAGCAGCCAACATGCTCTGCACCACCTGTCTGCATTACCTTGATGATTGTGGTTATGTGCTGACAAGACTTTTCTCCCTACCTTTTTTTTCTTGGGCGACTATCGTTCACAAGAGGAAGAGACAGAAGAATTTTAGAAGTTAAAATGGGCATGCAACACACAGGAGAAGATTGAGAGGAGCATAGGAAAGGCACAGTGATTTCACACAGAGCACACTGCACAAAAACGGCAACAATAACTCACCATTCTTATGAGACGCTTGTACAAAAATGAGAAATGTATTTTTTTTATTTATTATTTTTTTTTTTTCAATTAGCAACTAAACACAGTCTCAGTCAGAATTTGGCAGTGATGAAATATTTATACTTGTAGCCCCTAAGTGTGACTTTAATGTCAGAATTCAGAGATAAGCGAGCTTGTATCCTTTCACTGCACCTTGCTGCGGCCAAGTTTGGAAACGGCCAGAAATACATTTAAGTCCGCATTTCGAATAAACGCAGCGAATACAAACTAGGACGGCAAAGAAAACAAGTATTCGTTTTAAGATGACGTTTACGCGTTTTTCGCTCGGAATTCAAATTAAAACCAGAAAAAAGTTTTCAAGTTGCCGCATTTGTCCACCGACGAGAAACTATCGCGTCGGTCAAGGTAACCATAGAAACGAGTGCGCCTGCGCGGTCTTGTGTTATTGTTTACGACAGAAAGACGAAACGAAATACGACTGTGTGTACAGCTGAAGCGTTCGCACAACTGCCAAAGCGAAGGGCAAAGAAGAGGAGACATTTCTCCACGAATGTACTTTCCAAGTTTATCATTCTAAACCAAACAATGTGCGTAAATGTGATTAACATTTATTTTAGTCGCTAGCAAATACCACCGAGCTATAGCTAGCTATTTTTGTTAGCATCTGTTCTGCATTTAATTTTTTCTCTCTCAAAAATATTTCGCCCTTCTTTTTGCTCTTTTCAGAAGTGGAAAAGCCAAGACATTTAGTGTCATGGCCAACCCTTTAAGGGGTGAGGTTATCCATCTTTACAAGACGGTAAGTTTATAAGTTTGTTCACCCTAACATGTCTTCACTGCCCCTTATGTCGTAACTGCTCTTGATATAACAGAAACGTATCACATCTCGATAATGTGGCAATTATTGAACATTTTCCTGTCTTTGTAAAAGGTTGTAAATGGTTTGTAAATAATAAATCTGCATATCTAATTAAGCTGTTTTATTTACAGTTTTCATTTTGGTTATTTCCACGCAAAATGGATGTATAATAGAAAGAAGTGAGAATATAATATTTCGAAGAGAGAATGAGATGCTTAAAATAATAGTACAATTGCACAAAGACAATTTGATCACTTGATAACCTCTGACGTGCCTATGTTAGTAAATTGTGATTAAATGCATGTAAATAACTCACAGACATGACACTGAGTCGTTTCTCATGTCCTGCCCAAGCTGCTGTATCTTGGCCGCGAGTACCCCCAGGGATCCAAATACTTCAGAGAGCGCCTGAAGTCAGCTTTCATGAAGAACAAAGATGTGGCAGACCCAGAGAAGATTAAACAGCTGGTGGCCAGGGGCGACTTTGTCATCAAGGAATTGGAGGCGCTCTATTTCCTCAGGAAGTACCGAGCAATGAAGAAGAGGTATTACGACCCACAAGAGTCGCAAAAGAGCACCGAGTGACCTGTAGGCCATAAGTCTTTTTGAGAGATGCTGTCATTCTTATATTTGCCTTATTTTAAGATACAGTATTGACCAGTACAGACCACATTTAATAAATGAAATACTTTCTCAACTTGTTCTCAATTTATTTCAATTCTGCCCTGGAATGGGTATTTAGATCACGTTTAAAAACTCGATATGCAGCGCTTAACTATTGAAAACTGTTAATTTATATTGTACAAAGTCATTGTATATTTTTGTAATTGCATGGTTGAGTATTATGAGTGAGTGTACATGTGTATCCATGCACTGTTCATTAAAAAAA
Source organism: Nelusetta ayraudi (assembly GCF_046127955.1). NCBI lineage: Eukaryota > Metazoa > Chordata > Actinopteri > Tetraodontiformes > Monacanthidae > Nelusetta > Nelusetta ayraudi. The sequence continues at coordinate 2,202,650 of NW_027466185.1, forward strand.
AATATGAAGCGCTGATGCTTGTTTGTTATACAGATACAGAACAAAACACATAGTATTTTTTAAATGTTGCTTATTTGTAAATACATATTTGAATAACCTTTGAATTAAATGTATTAGGATATCTGTTTCATTGGAGTTATGATCATACACTACAAAATAAGTGTGTTGTTAGCTATGAGAACTGAGATAACTTGTATTTTGAATTGCCGTCTATACACACTTATATTTGTATAACGAGCGTGTTGGCAAAGGCAGCTGAATTTTGACACCACGTTACTGCTGCAGTCCACAACATGGATCTGCTCTTTTCGTCAATTTCACTCACATCACATCAGAAAATGTGTTGACATCCAGTTGAGAGAAAAACAATGAGAAAACTGCTTAAGTGTCAGGTTACAAAAAGTAAATGCTACAAAATCAGACACACGTAAATTAAGAAGTTTGTGAACAAATACAGCTGTTGACATTCTTCATGACTGATTTTCAGTCGTGTCATTTACATCATTGTCGACTTCTCTTGCAATCCAAATGCTTTATTTTCTGTACACCTGTTGCCTTCAATCACTGCAATGTCCACCTTAGTGTTGGAGCTTGAAATTGCATCTTCCGTGCATTCAACCTTTGCACTGTCAACCTCTCTTGTTCTTCTCATAAGCTGAAGAGGAAAAAAAATGTGTATTAGCAAAACAGCTGTTGGCAGTCTGCCGCTGCATTTGTTTCATTTCTTCAGAAAGTCTTTGTTGTATTTCGCAAATCTCGAGCCCATCTTACTCTGTCTCTCACGAACACGAAGATATGATAGGACAACATGTCTTCTTTCATCAGCGTCAACTCAGGCTTGATTCTGGTCTTCCAGCCTCCTGAAATGTGCAAAGCAGGCCCAGGACAATAAATACAGTGTATAATACTCACTTATTTATTTATATACTTTACCTGCGATCAAGCTGACTATCAGTCCCACAGTGAAAGCGGTTAAGCTGCCAACAGGGCCATAGTAAAGGTACGAAGGAGAGTGCCAATTGGCCGCTGGTAGATCTCTGTAGGTGTGAATTCAAAAGAAAGAACAGTTCAGCTAGGAATTCTGACGATTGTGGGCAACCGCAACATTTGCAGAATGTAACGTTCTGCCGGATCATTTCAGAAGCATTCTATAACTTGAGTAAAATCATAAGGATGTTCTCAATTAATTAAATGGTTATTGTTAGCAGAGTTTCTCTCTCAAAGAACAGGCTTGTATCTCCTGTTTACCCACGACAGTAGGACGATGAAAGTTAACAGACAAACAAGTTTTAGTCTCACTCAGCCACACCGGCGAACTTTATTGACAACCGCAAACACGCACCTGTGCTCAAGTGCAGCGAACAAAAAATTACGTCAAGGCGCAAGGGCACTTCCTCTATGTCTAAATAAGTAAATACACTCAATCATACCATATCTACCAACAGTTATTATTGTGTATTATTGTATTGGTGGTTGGGTAATTTGAATCGCTGTGGAGAGTCGGTAAGAACTCTGGACTTACTCAGTCCAGAGGCAGTTCCAAACAGATGGCTTGATGGCAGTACAAGGATTTAATATCAGGTGGAGAGTTTGAGTTACGTCGGGTCGAAAAGCATGGCATCACCACATGGCAGTTTCACCAAAACTTTCCCGTGTCCTACACTTTTGTCAACAGTGAATTGAGGCATCCTGGAGCTGCCTCGTACCAGTTTGGCAAGTTCTGCTACAAATCCTTCGGAGACAGGAAGACATTGCACGATGCTAAACAGACCTAGCGGTCTCTGAAAGGCGACCTACTCTCTGTCCGTTCCATGTAGGAGCAGATGTGGCTCAAGAGCTATCTGTACATGGCGACTCCAGCTGATTGGAACGTGTGGCTCGGCCTCAGCAACTTGACCACACAGGGTTTTTGCACCTGGTCGGAGCTGATGAGTGAGACTGCTCTTCTCATCAATGCCTTTCCAGCAACATTCCTGTTCATTGTGAACTTGCAGCACGGTACTGGCACCAAGGCAAGTTGCGCTTCATTTCAATCCCCGCAATGCTGACAGGGAGGCACTGGCAGTGAGGCTTCTGAACTCTCGCCAGAATGGAACCTACGGTCGTGAGAAGAAGTACTACCACTCTCTGCTCCCCGTCAACTCTTCCTTCTCCCTGCTCCTCACAGTCTCCCTGGAAAGCTACAAGATCCATGTCAACTGCCACATCATAAGGAAAACAAGGCCCTAGGCCTTTTAAACAGCCGCGCCCACATTCACATGTGAATTTAAATACTTAATAAAAAGGCCCAGACTCTCAAGCTCAGTCCCTTTTCTCATCATCATCGTGTCAGGCAGGTAGCTGGATGAGCTTCACCACGGGACGTACATATCGGCCAGAGTGCTCAAGGCAGTAGATTGTCAATGGACCTCTCCTTTCTGTAGGTCGGGTGCTCCAGTCTGCCATTTCTGATGGGCGTGTTGTCCAGGTAGATAGTGCTTCAGGAAGTGCTTCCAGAACAGGTGTGCCAGCACCTGGATGTGTCTCCATCTGCAGCGACCAAGGATCTCTGGACTGTCAAAGGCAATCTGGGGTTGTGATGAGTCACCTCGCCCCATGAGGAGGCAGTTAGGGGTGACAGGGTCTGGATTAGCAATGTCTGAAGAGGTGTAGCCCAACGGCTTCGAGTTCAGGATCCCTTCAGTCTCAACTAGGAGAGTGCGCAACACTTCCTCGTTCACCGGCTGGTGTCCAAGAGTAGCCTGAAGTTCAGCCTTCAGTGACCAAATCCCTCTCCCAAAAGTGTGGTGACCCCAGAGGAATGGAGGAGAACCGGATCTGCTGGCTAGCGGGCTTCTCGTGAATTTCACAAAAGTTTGAAAGGCTTCCCTCGCGGGGGAATGAACTACTTGAGGGCCATGAAGAAGACGACGGTATCCATGCTTGTCAGGGTATCAATGTGATCTGATACCCTAGTTAAACATTTTAAGAGCCCCCTCCACCACCACCAACTCTTTTCAGTACTGTTCCTGATTCGGATGCTGTAGGGTCCAAAGCTGTCCACACTGGTGGAGTAGAAGGCTGGCTGGAAGCTCCTCTGTCTTGCTGGTAGAAGATCTGCCATCTGTGCCAACTGCTATCAGTTCTGTTGCTGCGGATGCAACTTGCTTTTGCTCATGCAGAGAACCTCTGGTGTTGAGCTTGGCATGAGATCTTGAATAGGGCCTATTAGTGTCCATCCCAGCCTGGTACCACTGCTTGTCCTCCAGGAGGGCCCAAATGTACAGGTTTGATGGGTGTTATCTGGTACGCATAGTCTGAGCCAATCAGTAGCACAGGGTGGACTTTCTTCAGCACCTGCAGAGGGAGTCCTGCCAGGAGCCGGTACTTCTGCTGCAGTCTATTTATTAACTGGGTGGGTGTGTTCTGCCAGTCCCAGTTGCTTAGCCGTGAAGGCATGCTGAATCTTGTACCTCCTCTTTAGTTCTGCAGTTGGTGAAACAATGAAAGAGACGGTCGCCCCATGGAGCACTTGTACTTCATGCCACTAACCATTCTGCTAGCAGGGTGTCTGGCTGTTTATACATTTCGGTGAGCATCTCCATGGCATGTGTGTAAGGTCGCACAGAAGTACTGGATGAGTCCACCACAAGTAGGGCTTTCACACATTCCAGGTGGTTTATTAGGATCTGGAACTTAAATCTTTCGGTGGAGTCCTCAGGAAGGAATTCTCCAGTGTGATCTTCATCCTTATGAACTCCCTGGGGTCTGGAAATGTCAGTACTGGAATTCTGGGTGCCGGACCACGGTACCTTCCTTCTCATGTGGATGTCTGGTGGTCATGGTTGAAGCATGGTTCACGTAGACCCTGAAAGCATTTGGCCTGGGTTCTCCAGCTGTCTCTGGCATGGGGTGCCTCCTCTCTCGGACTGTAGGGACCATGGCTTTGGAGAGGAGGAATGCATCTTGGCATAGGTCTATGTCCATGCTGGTTGTCTGGCAGGGTTGTCATCTCATTCCTTAGATTTTGGAACTGTTGGGGGAACTCTGCATGAGCTCTTCTCAAATCCACATTTCTTCTTTGCAGGTTGGCTACTTTTCCAACCAGCTGGGTGCACTCTTTATTGGACCTCTTTTGCCTGCTCTCTTGACTGATCTGACCTGAACTGATCCGACTGCCGCAGGAGGAAGTGCAGGGGCTTGACACCTCTTCCTGCGGCGCCCGCTTGGGCTCTGCTTCCTCCTGTCTTCTGGTAGATCTGTCTGGGAACTCCATCCTTTATCATCTAGGTTTGGTTTGTTCCACAGTAATCCACTCATCCGGCTCGAAGGACCAGTGAAATCTAACTGGTCCAAGACTATGAACCTAGGACAACTGAAGAACAACTCAGCAACAACTGAAGAAGCTTAGAACAACAAAATGCATTATTCACTGTAGGGTTTAAATAAGACAGTCCCTGCTTTAGTCGCTTTCAATTCTTTAAAATTGGTGCCTTAGAATCCATACTTCTGAGTAAAAATCTAATCTCTAAAGAGAACGGGAGGGAAGGTAATTCCAGGCATAAACAGGAGGAAAACCCTATGCTTTTTTAACAGCTGCCTTGGCCCCCAGCTGGACCTGCCGTCCTTGGCTCACTCACACTCAGGGTCACTCCAAGCCCATCCTAATGGCTTCAGCCTGAAAGCTGATTGGAAGACAAAATGAGCACCTACTGTTTGCTCTTCAGAGGGATGGGTAACAGGTGCAGCCACTCAAGTCTCCCTCTTGATTATGAATCTATGCATCCAGTAAGTGTCCTCTTTTGAATCTAAATATTTGTTTAGTTGTTGATAATTTTATGGGTGGATCAGGTGTGTGTTCTGTAGCATCTCATCTCTCGAGTCACGTACTGGTCCTGTTTTTGAATGTCTTTTCACTACTTGTTGAACGCTGCATTTACTGCTGCTCTGATGTATTCATGTTTTCCTCAAAGCTGCTTAAGCAGAGAACGGGGCTTTACTTCGTAGTTCTCTTAAGTTTTACATAATTAGGCTATGTTAGCACTTACAGACCTCACTTGACCTGGGTTAACAGTTTCACTTTTTTAATTAATTTCATTTCATTTCATTCTCAGGCCATATTCATTACCCACTCACATGTTGTCACCAGTGCTCATTACAGGGGTCGTGGTCGTGAGTCCAAGCACTGTTGGAGAGATGGTGGAGGTCCAGTTGGAGCTTTCTGTCAAGGTGAGGTTGCACCCGTCAGTGGTCAGCGGAAGAGGTCGGGTCATCTCAGGAAGGGGAGGGTACACCACTGATCCAATGCTCAGACACAGCGATGCGACCAAACCTGATATGAGGCCTGACAACCCCCCCTGTTGAGAAATTGTACATTTAATAACATAAAAATTCCAAAATATTGGGCAAAATTCGTTTGGCAGTGCCTTCAAATAGTACCACGAGACTTGTCAATTCATATTAATCCAACATTTTAGTATTTCACTTGCAATAAACTTGAAAACGTCTTAGAAATCTGCCATTTGTGACATCATTGAGGGCATTTTTGCCTCTGACAGTTTGGTAGTACTTGCACCAGTAAGATGTGACCGCCTTGTCTTCCAAACAAGTTGGAGGTGGTAGTAATGCTAAAACTCTAAATCTAGTAAATCTAAGAGACAATTCATCATACAATGACGTGCTACTGTAGCCTGGGATGGACAATAAAAATGTGAATTAAAACAGATGGAGAACTCACTATGGTGTTGGCAAAGGGACAGAGGATGCCCAATGAGAACAGGCCAAAAAGAGGACCACCGATAGCTCCACCAACAATCACACCCGCCTGTTTAGTCAAAACACAAATCCACAGATTCACCCCAAAAAACACACTTAAAAGATGACAACCTTGTCCAAAACCTGTTTCGAACCTGTCAGGCTGCTGATCACAACAAGAACAAAAATAGTGTGCTAGACCTTTATTTGAAATGTTGAATTCAAACAAAGAGGTTAGATTTGAATGGATTGGTATTATTGAACATATTAGTTACCGTTAAGAATTTCAAAGCTACCCTACCTGCATCATTCCTCCCAAGACAGACGAAAGTCCAGCCATAGAAATACACAACATTCCATATGCGAAACCTGCAAGAAACCAACAAAAAACACAAAAAAATCTGAACAAAGCAATTGAAAAGCGAAGTTTAGATGTGGTGTCAGTGACAAACTTGGCTAATAAAAGCAATGAGGGCGGACATACTCAGGCCTTTGGACAGCCAGATCAGGTGTTTCTCTGATATGTTTGTGTGCGGCTTGATCATGTCCTCCACGGTCACCGTAGCCATCGCGTTGATGCTCGAGGAAACTGTGCTGGGGTCATCAGGGTTGGAGGGAGGGAATAGCAAAAGTGGATTTACTGCCTGGTGGCTGGGAAACTCTACACATAGACTGTTCATGTATCAAGGCAATAGCCATGATATCCATTCATTTTTAATAGCAAATGGTGGGGGGAAGGGGGTGTGGGAGTGGGAAAGGGATGACAGTAATATTGCTGTACATATCAACCTGAGACAGCCGCTGCACACCGCTGCAAAAAATAGTCCGGGAAGACCAGGGGTGCCTGTCAAGATGATCATCACTAAGTACGGCATGAGCTGGAGAGATGGTAGGACAGAGGATGGTGTATGGGATTCAAATGCAAAAACTACGAATCGAAAAAGCAAAGACATTGCACTGATGAAAGGTGTTTTTATGAGATGATGATAGCTGTAGAAGTTCATCTGCTCCTGTGTCGGCCGCAGGCCTACCTGATCAGGGGCAGAAACCAGTCCAGCTTTCCATGGGTCACAGTCCTTAAAGATAGAGTAGAGGCTCATCCCCATGAACACGGAGATCACCAGGAAAGCACACAAACCCAACACGCTGATGTATAAAGATCTATTGAGCAAAAACAGAAGTGAAGAAAAAGGGCATTAATGTGCATTTTCATTCAATCTTTTCAAAGGAGCACAGCTAGTATAAAAAAAAAAGTCTAGAAGTCTATTGATCATGAAATAAAAGTTAAATTGACCTGAAATTAATATGAAATTTTGAGACTCACACTCTGGCGTGAACGATAGTCTTGCAGGAGATGTATCTCTGCACCTGGGCCTGGTTTGTCCCGTTGATGATGACCCAGCCCAACGTTCCTCCAACGGTGATGGTCCAGAAAGTGTGACGTCTCAACGGGTTCATGTCAAAGCTGGTGGGACAGGACGGAAGACCACAGTCAAATGTTCAGGAAGTGCTTTGCTATTATTCATTTGTGTATTTCATTGCTTTCATTCTTTTCACGTAAAAAATATAATTGTGCAGTTAAATATTAGTATATGCTGCCCCTGTCTTGTATCTAACTGAAAATTTATTTTTATTTAAAAATTGCAATACGTGATTGAGGGCTGAGGCCATTCCTCACTGTCATGCAAAAGAAGGCTGAAAAGGGAAAATATCTTTTTTTTGTTTATGATATCTAAAGTTTGGATGCAGCTGTTTCCTCACTCTCAAAAATGCACTCACTCCAAAAAGTTGAGTCTACCGCCTTGTTGCGAGTCTGAGATGATAGTGGAGATCCCACCTTGGACGATTATAGACATGATGAGGATGGACACGTAGCCCGCAATCATTATCCCCATCTGGAGGACAGAATGGCACAAGCTTCATTGTTCCACTCGTTACAAATTGGACTTCAAGTCCATATCAGTCATTTCAAAATATTGCTGCAAATCAGAGGAAATCCCCTGCGGAAATGTAAATGGATGCCCACCTGAAAGACATCGGTCCACACCACTGCCTTCAGTCCACCCTGGAACACAGGAGCACACAAACTGTACATAAAAATTGTAAATCTGGATCATAGAACTGTCAGCATTCCTCAAGGTGGCGAAAGCTGACCGCCGTCCGACATTTGTGGAGTCAAAATCTTACAGACCAGTGTGCAGTATAGAGTGCAGATGACGCCTGTTGTGACAATTCCACCCCACAAATCAATATTGGCAACTAGGAAAGAGGAAAAAAGATGGCACGATATGATTTAAAAGCAATCTTTTTGTTAATGATGTTTTCAAGATGTGTGAAAAACAGTGGCATACCCTGACTCAAGGCCAGCGCTGGGCCGTAGATGACGATTCCGGTGAACAGGATCTGCGAACAAGCAAGATGCGAATGCCTCAACTGCCCCTAAGTCACCTCGTCACCTTGCGCCGCGCCAGAGTCTCACTTACCGTCTGGATTATGAAGAGCACGGTCCCCAGCAGACGGGTGGCCCTGTTAAAACGCAGCTCCAGATACTGTTGAACAGAGCAGACGAGGCAAGATGCGTAAGTGGCTCAAAAATGTATCCAGCAACGCTGCATTTCTCATGTTTTTGTTTTGAAAATCACTGGGGTCCAAAGGTGTGATCCAACGGTCTGAATTTGGAATTTGGGTTGGACAGCATCATGACGCCCAGGCACAAGATAACAGGATATGCAATCAGACCTGTGTGCAGGTATTCAGATTTGTGAATGTGTAAAATAATCTGTAAATGTGTACTGACATTGCATTGCAAATGCATATGCAAATCTGTAAATGTATTCATGAATCTGCAGCTCAACCGGCGATTAAGAGTTACTCATTACGAGTGGCTAATCTGGCTCAAACATAATGATGAACCACAACCGCTAACTAACTTGGGGGTTCTAGTTACTCTGAAATGTGAAACGAACCAAGTGAAACCCTCAAACCATTCTGCATACGGTATATCATGCAGTTACGGTTTATCTTTATACAAAAGATAAAGTGACCTTTCACCCTTTTTTCTTTTTTCTTTAAATCAGCTGAGCGGCAACAGCAAAATCCATTGCGTTTTTTTTTTGTGCTACATATAAATGCTTAAATCTCTTTTTAGCGCCTCTTTTTGAACCTCGGAGAAGGAATGGCAAAGTCACCTCGTAGATGGTGGCAATGCCCTGTCGGTAGAAGACTGGGAGGTACACCTCAGACACCAACAGCATGGACGCCACGTAGGACACGCTGAAGAACACAAAGATGGCTCCGAAGACGTACACCTAAAAGGCAGGCATGTTTATTTTTGTCAGTTGTTATCAGTGTTAAATCAAAGAACATTTAACATTTGAGTCTAGAAGGTGTGTGTGTGTGTGTTGCGGGGGGGGGGGGGGGGGGGGGTCGGCAAATATTACTGGACAGCCCTTAAATGTTTTTTTTTTTTTTATTAACATTTCTTCTTGATGTTGTGTTGATGGAATGAATTGTCTGAATGTGTTTGTGGTCCCTGCTAAAAGAGGATTTTCTGTGACCTTTTGGGACAATAAAGCATATCTTATCTTATCTTTTCACTGCAGCCTACCTCGGCCGGGTTGGACAGCACCGTTATGGACGACATGAAGCTGGCCATCAGGGACATGGACACTGGCAGGGCCGTCAAACTTCGCCCCCCCGTGAGGAACTCCTCGGCGCTCTCCCGGCCCCTGCTGGTCCAGGCATAGTAGACCCCAATGGCGGTGGACACCACCAGCATGAGGGCGAAAACGACGTAGTCCTCCACCTTCAAGGTACCGACCACCAGGGGGACGCCCGACATGTTTGCCGCCAGTCAGGTTACGGAAAAGTTAGAGCCGCAAGCCTGCCAACGGGATGCTTGAACCGCAGGGCAGTGAATGAACCTTAATTCTGAGTATCCCAGTTGCATGGACTGACCTGACCTTTGTTTTATTTATTGGCACAGCATATGTAAAAGCAGCGAACTCTCTGGGAGGCATGAACTGACTGAGAACGCTCAACAGGCACTTAGTTTCATATATATTTTGTAACGTAAAATGTCTTGTAAAGTCAGTGAGGACACATTTGATCAACTCTGCGTCAAATCTTTTTCTTGGAGTAAAATTATTTCACAGCATTCAATCACAAAGGGCCAGCAGTGACTAAAGTGTATTTAATTTTTACAATCAATCAATATACCTACATAAAACAACGAGAAAAAACTCAAGCAAATTGCAATTTACAATTTAAAAAAAAACTTTAAAATTATCATTACGGACATTACGTCTTGTAAATTTCTTATCTGTAAGCCAACTACATCACAGACTGGCGTTTGATCATCCCGAGAAGGAGACAGAGGGAAAAATCTGATCCAGAGGACTTTAGGCTGGAGCGCCGCTTTTGGCCGAGTGCAGCTCGATGTCGCAGAAAGTGGGATTGCTGCTGCCGAAGTTCTTCACCCGGCCCGCCGTCAGGTCCAGCCTCCCCCCGCGGCCCTTGACCTCGAAAAGACAAGAGGCAAAGTAGGACGTCAGGAGCTGCCGCTGCCTGGATTCTGCTATAAAAAAGACTGTCGCCGCCACTGACTTTTTCATTGAGACACAGCGCGAGGTGATAGAGGGTGGAGTCCTCCCTTTTTAAAGTCAGCCTCGGCTCCACCTTCTGCTTGCAGCCTCCTGCAGCGGGAACGAGAAAAGGGCAACACGTCTAGCTTCTGTAGGTTAATTTTTAAACTGTACAAATTAGGCAACCCATTGTGTTTTTAACCGACCTGTGACCAGGCTGACGGCCAATCCTACGCTGACAGCAATAATGGTTCCAACAGGACTGAAGTAGAGGTAGGACAGGGAGTACCACTTATCAGCTACAGGAGACCTTGAGGGAAGGCGGGATAAGTTACTAAAATGTGACAAACAACTTTAAGATAATTAAAGGATTATTGTGGCCGTAATAAGTTAAATATTGATTCCTTTAGTCTGGTTTTGCCTCAGATCACCCTCACTTTATCTTTTTTGCTTCTTAGCAAGTCATGTCCATAAACATACTTAGGGTAAATAAACCGAGCCCAGCCTCGATGATGGTGCTGATAATGATGGCGATGATGATGGTGACGGTAATGTCATGACCTCACAGTCTTCAGCGCTCACTTGTAATCAGTGTTGTGGTGCAGCGCTGTGACGAAGGGGCTTGTCTGCGTCGGCTGGGCGCTGGCTGACCAGTTCAGGCCCGGTCCGACGGTGAAGTTGCAGCCCTCAGTGGTCAGCGACAGGGGCCGGGTCAGCGCGGGACTAGGGGGGTATATCTGGGCTCCGACGCCGACCCACAGAGACACCGCCAATCCCGACAACAGGCCCAGCAGCGCCCCCTGAGGAGGAAAAGTGGGCACTCTTTTACAACCCCAAGGACAAACAACTCATAGAGCACCCTGAGTTGATACGACCGTCCCTGGTAATTCATTGACGCAGTGGGATTGATGTTTCGCTCACGCTACGACAGTCGGGATGCACCGATGATGCAACAAAAGTCGTGCTTACTTTGGAATTGGCAAACGGACAGAGGATACCAATTGCAAACAGCCCGAGCAGCGGACCTCCGATGACCCCGAATATAGTGATCGCTGCCTGTGCAGAGAAAGCAACACAGCGGTCACTTTGCACAATATGCTTCACACTTGATATGATTAAGAAGCATATGAAAGTGCCATTTTTCTTTTACCTGCAAAACCCCTCCCATCAGCGAAGCCACTCCAGCCATTACGATACACAGGATCCCGTACATGAGAGCTGGGACATCAATCAAAGCGATGGTTAATCCCTAATCATTCATTGAACAATGCAGTGAAAACATTACAATTAGAACAATAAGCAATATGGACGTAGGTGAGAACGCCCGCATTTTTAATTGTTGCTCACTCAGCGCTTTGGAGGCCCAGGACAGATGCTTCTCAGACATGTCAGTGCACGGTTTGATCACGTCCTCCAGTGTCACAGCAGCCAGCGCGTTGATGCTGGAAGACACCGTGCTGGGGTGCAATGACGATAAAACATTGTGTTTGCCCGTTCGCTTAAGAAGACCTGTCGTGTGTTAGTGCGCGCGAGTTTAAGTCTGACCAGTTGACGCAGCTGTATTGACCTTAAAGATCCGCTGTACGCAGCTGCAACAAACAATCCAGGAAGGCCGGGGTAGTCTCGCAGGACGTCCAACACCAAGTATGGCATCAGCTGCAGAGAAAGGACACAACGCAAGGTCATGTACGCACTCTCGCATATGGATGTTCTTATGTAATTCCACCCACGCACATTGTTTTATCTGACCGTCATTTCGTGCCATCTTTGTTTCACAGTTATACCTGATCAGGGGCCGAGACTAGTCCTGCCGTCCATGGGTCGCAGCTCTTGTACACCGAGTAGAGGCACAACCCGGCAAACACGGAGCACACTAAGACGAACAACAGGCCGATCAGGTTGATGTACAGAGATCTAGAATAAAAGAAAATTTGTGTGAAGTCATGAAAAGAAATGTAAACGTTAAAAGTTTCTAATTTTGTCTGTATATGTATATATACATACATATATATTTGTATATGTATATGTATATATATACATATATATATATATATATATATATATGTATATTTATATATATATATATGTATACATATATATATATATGTATATTTATATATATATATATATATACATATATATATATGTATATATATATATATGTATATATATATATATATATATATATATATATATACATATATATATATATATATATATATATATATATATATATATGTATGTATACACACATATATGTATATATGTATACACACATGCATTTAGGAACACCTAAATGCAAGTTCATTGTTTCTTTTTCTCAGCCCAAAATGCTCAGCACCTAGATGACATTGTGAAGGAGCAGTCAGCGATGATGCACATCACGTCACAAACAAAAAATACTCATTATTTTCATCCGTCCAGATGTTAGGACTCACAATTTGGCCTGAGTGATGCTCTTGCAAGAGATGTATCTCTGAACCTGCGCCTGGTTGATGCCATAGATGCTGGTCCAGACAAATGTCCCGCCAATGCTCACGGTCCAGAAGGTGTGTCTCCTCAGAGGGTTCATGTCATAGCTAGCATGAGGGAAGGACAAAGAGGGCAGCTTGAATTCCACAGAGAAGCTCAAAAAAATATTACGGTGGATGCTTCATCGGTCACCTGTTTGCATGGTTTAATGTCTAAAATGGTAAACTTTTGACACTGTAACCGGTGCTTTTTTTCATTTATTTATTTTCAGCACCATGGAGAGAGGCAGAACACAAGACCTGAATGCAACGCTATATTCAAAGTCTGGCACAAGTGTAGAAGGTGGTCGTCTGAAGAACCCCCTGAGGGTCTGCAATTGGCCTGTTGTGTCAGTAATGGGAAAACCTGCTGTGCCACAGATGGCACAGCAGCACCCCCTGGCCACAACTCTGCTCCAAATGAATGTGCTTTTCCTGTGTCATTTAATGTTTTTTAACGTCATTTTAATGTCACTTGGAAGCTATTGTTTTGCTTTATAATGTTATTTGGAATAATTTATAGAAATAGATAATTCTTTATGGTTTAAAAAAAAACATATAGTTATACAGATTTAGTAATAAAAGGGAATATTTTATGTAATTTGTCATCATTTAAAAAAACATATTGAAATAACCTATTGTAATAGACAATATATAGTAATAAATTATAGTTATTGAAATCATCAAAATGTATTGTCATTGAATTTACAGAAACACATTACAAATAGTAATATAAAATAACACTGTAGAATACATCACAATGGGAAATCAAACCCGTATGTTCTTTGTCTTCTCTTTAATTTTTTTAAATATAAAATGTTTTTCTGATGTTTTGTTTTGGTTTTGTTTTTATGTTTCTTTTTTTCATCTTGTTTCCAAGCAATGCTTTATCTTGGCATTGAAAGGGTACAGACAATAAGCAATTTTAACCCACAGCTCTTTGGTCCAGTCTGCAACTGATCAAATCAACTCATCGTACCATAAAAGAACAATGGTGCATGTCACACACTCACTCCCAAATGTCGACTCTCCCACCCTGTTGCGAGTCTGACATGATGGTCGAGATGCCACCTTGCACGGCGACGGTCCTAATGATGACAGACAGGAAGCCTGCAAGCATGACACCAAGCTGTGTGGGGTCCAAGACATAAAACAAAAAACCAAATCAAAAAAAGTTGCTCAGCAAATTGTTTTCATTTTACGTGGCGACAGCGTGTAGCACGTAGATCAAGCGTGAACGAGGCATTGAAACCATGTTGCAAGACACAAGACTGAGCTTCAGCAGCTCAGTGGGTGTGTCTGTGAGTCTGTTGCTCCCTATTTGGTTTGTCATTCCTCATGTTTTGAGTGAGCATCAGCCTCCTTGATATTGTGAACGGAAACTGGGGGATAAAAACAACTAAAAAATGAGCCAAAGAGCAATTTACAAATTGGTGTTTGTGCGATAATATTCACTGTTGAGTGTGAAATTACAGCTATTTTATATTGAGAAGATAGAGAAGACAGAGAAGGATACTGGAGGCTTTCTTTGCTCTATTCTACATTCAGCTGAAGGCCGTCATGTGTTAAGGCTCAGCAAAGGGCGGTGATGTGACGTCCACTGTTGTCTCTTCAACAGTAGTGTAGAAAGAAAAACAAAAACCTATTAGTCTGCATCCAGGTGGGTGCAATACACCGAAACCTCTTCATTGTATTGCGTTGTTTCTGTGAGCTGTGCAACTTTGTCTCTTCATGCTGTAGAGAGCTCGTAACATTGTGTGTCCTCCCCCTTCACTCTCTGCCTGGTTGCTTCACATTCTCGTCAGCAAATATCACAGTTGATTTAAATGTAACTAGTTGGTTTTTGCAGTTTTTCTCCGTTGACTTGCGGCTGATAAACTGTAGTGTCAGCGTAAACCACGGGAAGACGCCGCCACACTAATCCACGACGGCTCAGCTAAATTGTCACACTCACCTGAATAACATCCGTCCACACCACAGCCTTCAGGCCACCCTGGAAAAACACATCGCCATCAAATGTTGTTGTTGTTGTTGTTGTTTTTTGATTTCAACTACATTTCAATGTGTATGTTTGTGTTTGTCTTTTACATACCAGTGTGCAGTAAAAAGTGCAAACTACACCTGTGGAAATAACGGCACCCCACAGATCCATGCCGGTCACTGTGAAGAGTGGGAAGCTTTCAGACACACTCCACTGAGGACAGTCACGCCGCTGTCAAGTGTTCTCGAGTGGCTGAGTTTGAGAAATGTAAATCAGCGTAGATTGAACAGAGAAAAGCTGAATACCTTGGTTTAGAGCCAGGGCCGGAGCGTAAATCACAATCCCGGTGTAGAGGATCTGCGGCACAGTGAGGCATAAATTGACCCCCAGAGTGTCAGGGTTTGTGTTTTGTTTTGTGTTTTGTTTTTCTTTTTTTTGCCAGTGCCAGGACCTCAGCACCCATCATTATGGCTTGACCGGAGTCTTACTCACTGTTTGAACAATGAAGAGCACAGTCCCCAACAGACGGGTCGCCCTGTTGAAACGCAACTCCAGGTACTTGGCGGCGGGCGGGAAGCGGAAGGAAGTGGACAAAAGGAAAAAGTCAGCATCCCATGGGGGTGGAACACTTAATATCTTAAAAAGCTGAATATCTGATTCAATTCTTTGTGGCAATATGACTTTGGATGGAGTACAGAAGAGAAAAAACATTTGGTTTTATATTGTACAGAATTTACTTTTACACTGTAATCAAGATCTGTTCATCCAAAATAACAGGAATGGTGCTCAAGCCCTCCCACAAGATAGTACCAAGCCACCCCAATGCATTCTGAAATGTTATTAAAGGCTTACAGGGCAGTTTTCTGATGACTTCAACCCCTTTCCCTCCCTGAAGTTGAAGCAGCCTGCAAGCACTGCACAGCCCTCACCACTTTACTTGTCGTGAGGTCCAATTACAACCTAACAATATCCCTATTTACAGTGACCGGGGACAGACCAAGGTGCACATCATGAGTTTTAAAGGGGCCCTTGGTCAGAAGCCAAAAACAGAATCAGCCTACTTAGCTTATTTTCTCCATTCTCTGTTAAGGTCATTGTTTCACACATTTAAGGATTTAGTATTCAGGCCCAACACAATAATGGTGTGGTTGTTGCGTGTACCTCATAAGTACTGGTGACACCCAGTCGATAAAAGATGGGAAGGAAGACCTCCGACGTCACAACCATTGTGATCACATAGGAAACACCATAGAATCCAATACTGGCTCCGTAACGGTACACCTGTTGAGGAATTTGGTGAATTTCAACATAGTTTTAAAAGTTTTAAGTCATGTTATTTCAACTAAACAAAATACTGTTACACAAAATACTATTTAAAAAAAAAACTAAAAAAACTAAAAGACATGTTTCTGAATAAACCAAAAGTCAACTAATGTATCTGTTCCTTGTTGGCTCATTTGAAAGTGTTTCCACTTGAATTACCTCTGCTCTCTCCCTCTTCTGTGCACTTTTTTTCAAACGCAACAAGGATTTTCCTTACCTCAGCCGGGTTGGAGAGCACCGTGATGGCAGACATAAAGCTGGCCGTCAGCGACAGGGAGACGGGCACGGCCGTCAGCTTCCTTCCGCCCATCAGAAAGTCCGCGGAGCTCCTCTGGCCCCTGTCCACCCAGGCGTAGTAGATGCCGACCGAGGCGGACACCACGAGCATGAAAGCAAACACGGCGTAGTCTGCCGCTACAAAGGAGCCCACTAACGGAGAAGTCCCTGACATTTTTTTTGGGGGGGGGGGCTTTCCAGGTCAGAATAACTTTGCATAAAATTTCTCCAAAAGTTTTTCAGGCTCTCCCATGTGTTGTGCAATGCCGGAGGCAAGAACAGACTCCTGGTGCATCACCCTCTGGTGCAAACCTGGCTGAGTGCAGGACCGCAGACCGAAACCCAGAGGCCTTTATACGAGCGGGTGACTAACACACACACACACACACTCAGAAAAAGGGGGGGAGAGAATTCCAGGCAGGTAGGAGGGAGTGACAATTGTTCAGCCAACTGACTGCCAGATAAAAGTTGTCATCAGTCACTCCCCCCCTCCCGCCCCACACACATAATCACATTCTGAATATCAACATCATCTAATACAATAATATTTTTTTTTTTCATTTAGATCCATTTTGAGGTTATTTATTTCCACCAATATTAAAAGTCCTCTTTTCCACATATCCACACATATTTTCCATATATATCACAAGATACTTCTGAAAAAGGCCAAGAGAATGGTGACAGGATGGTAGTAAAAGTAACGTAAAGGCCCGTAATCAATGTGTGTTTCAAGATACCAATATACTGTATGTAACCGGACAGTAAACTCCCAGAGATGATAAAAGTCTACACTGTACCTGTTTGGCTACACCGATGATGCTCTCCAGTTAGTCACAACACCACATAGCCAGGTGTTTGTTGAGACCACACCATGACTGCCTTGTTTTTGTCTCCTTCATGGCAGGCATAAACAGATTGAATTCATTTGAATTCAAAACATAATTGAGTCATTTGCAATGGCAATGATCTTTTTTTTCTTCAAATACAGTTCAGCAAGTTTACACATTTATATGACACCTCGACCACAGTCAACCTGCCATTCATCTTGCCACCTTCATTGTATTCTGCCTTTTTATTATTTTTAAAGCACATTTTGCATCCTTTGTATTATTTGAACAATCTTTAATTATAGCGCTCAAGTTTAAAAAAAAAATGCCAGAAAAAGGAGTTCAACCGTTTAAACAAATTAAAAAAAAAAAAAAAAAAAAAAATCAATCAATCAATCAATAAACAAATCATGAATAAAGGCTACATGTAAAGTCATTTTCACCATGCTTTCTGTTCACTAATTGGCAGCAAATCACAACCTTTATTAGTCTCTAGTATTTCGTGCGCACGTTTTATCTATATTGTGGCCACAATTTATTTATTTATTCCCAATGTCATGCCTGGGGCTCCGGAGAATACGTGTATTGCTTCATAAAGTATGATTAGAGATAGCTGAGATTTGGCGACATCGAGTGGTAAGAAAATATACTGCTAGCATTGTTCGTCAGCTCTGTCTGGCGTCTCACGCGTCACACTGGATTTCAGTTCTTTCTCGTATCTACTTTACTATCAAAGTAAAAATCACTAAACCCTGAGCACACTCATGTTACAAGTCTTGTTTTTGTTTGCACTTTGGTACGCTGACTTGGGAGATTTTACTGTGGGGGTGGAGGGGGGGGGGGTTCGCTATTTCTCTTCCTTTTGCAAAGATTTTTCACTCATTGTCTATTGCTAGTGGTACATTGCTTGTTTTGATCATTTTGATGTTATTATTTTTTAGTTAAAACCGATTGCACCAGAAAAACGGGGTTATGTGAAACGTTGCGGCGAATCCTGAAACGAAGGCGGAAGTACATCCACGATACCTCTCTCGCGTTTCCGCCCGTTCGTAAACTCTTCAGCCATGCGGGGTAAAAACTTCCCATAATGCTTTGTGGACAGCATGGCAGCGCCCTGTTGTCGGCGTGTGTGTAAACAGTTGTAACGTGTAACAAACTTATCAAAAGTTTCCATGTTTATTTTACAGCAGACGGCAACCACTGGGATATAACACAATAGTTCGAGCTACAGGCCAAAGATGAAGATTAAATCCAAGTCTTCGTACCACAAATCTGAGAATACCTACAGGGTAGGAGTCGAACATTCTTTTTTTCCAACATGTTGCTAATAGAGATTCTGGCTAAAATCAAGATGCGACGTGAACAATTACCGCTTTTCCCCTCGCCCTTTACAAGATATCGAGGCTGTATGTTTTTTTTGCTACGTTGTTATATTTGCCTGGGACCTTTCTGTGTGGAGTTTGCATGTTCTCCCTGTGTCTGCGTGGGTTCTCTCCGGGTTCTCCGGCTTCCTCCCACACTCCAAAAACATGCACGTGAGGTCAACTGAACACTCTAAATTGTCCGTAGGTGTGCATGTGAGTGTGAATGGCTGCGATGAACTGGCGACTTGTCCAGGGTGTCACCCTGCCTTCGCCCTAAGACAGCTGGGATAGGCTCCAGCAGACCTCCGTGACCCTGAATAGGAATAAGCGGGTATAGAAGATGAATGAATGAATGAATGTTATATGTGCCTATTTGGCTGAGGTCCCCCAAGTCCCACACTGTCCCAGTGTCTCCTCTCAGGAGCATAATTTGAGAGTGTCTTCCGCCCCTCTTCTCCCCTTCCTGCCCCCCACTTTAAATGCCCAATCCTGCGGCCCTGACTTTACCATGTCTTAGTGAATTTGTGTTCTATATGTTTGGACGGGGATTGCACACTTTTGCGTGTATTTCGGGGCATATCACAATAAAGGCTCATTCATTCAATTAATTGTACAGCTCATATAAGTAATGAAACATTCATCTTTAAGATTATTTATATGAAGCGTTTGGCTATTTTTGCAAATTCTGGAATGCATTTAAAGGTTCTTCTCTCTTTCTGCTCTCCCCCTCTCTCAGTTTCTCACTTTTGCCGAAAGACTTGCAAACGTCAACATCGATGTCATCCATCGGATTGACAGGACTGGATCTTACGCCGAGGTTTGTGCAGTCTGCGCACTAGCAGAAGCTCCCCATTTTGAGTTTTAAACAGAGCTTCTGTGATGTTCCCAAGTTTTAAATGATGCACTTTGGTTTTTTGTCCTTGCAGGAAGTAGAGACATACTTCTCAGCAGGACTGACAAAATGGAGAGACCTCAACCTGACAGACAACTTCAGTGTGTACAGACACTAAATGTCTTTTTCCTCACCCACCTCCCCTTCCCCCAGTATCTTTTTTTTGTGTGTGATCCGTCTTATGCCAGGGAAACGATGTGTCAGTAACCAGGTTAAATGTAATGCCTCTCTTCCACAGCTGTATTTTTAAAAGAAGTGTCCAACAAGTGCCAGTCCTTCAACATGCTGGTTTTCCACCAGAAGGTGATTGTCGAGAGTCTGAAGCTGCACCTGTCTGTCGAAAACAGCCTGGCCTTCCAGCCACTGTTGGAGTAAGTTCTCTACTTGCGGCAAAGAAACTAAACCTCCTAATAATTTACCAGTTGCTGCTGTTTTCGCTGACATTTGTGCTCTAATGCCAGATGTCTTACTCTTTCCTCCCAGTCTGGTGGTGCAGCTGGCCAGAGACCTGCAGACTGATTTCTACCCCCACTTCCCTGACTTCTTCACCCTCATCACCTCGCTGCTGGACACCAAAGACACGGAGCTCCTTGAGTGGGCTTTCACCTCCCTCTCGTACCTGTACAAGTACCTTTGGAGGCTGATGGTGAAAGACATGAGCAACATCTACAAGTCAGTGCGCCGATCCTGTGTTGAACAATGCTGCAGTCCACGGACTAATTGGCATTTTCTGAGTGAATGACGTGAACGCTCTCTCCCCTCTGCACCCTCCACAGTTTATACAGCACGCAGCTGGAACACAAGAAGGAGCACATTCGCAAGTTCGCTGCCGAGAGCTTCTCTTTTTTGATGCGGAAGGTGAGTCGCTGGCGTGAAAGCAGCACGGAAGAAGAATTCTGTTTTCCTCTCTTTTTGTGTACAGAGTGTGTTGGCTTGTGCCTGACAGGTTCCGGATGTGGACTCCCTGCTGAGCCACATCTTCTCAGATCTGCACGAGCACCCGAACAAAGTGGAGGGGGCAGGTCAGCTGCTCTTTGAAATGTGCAAAGGAGTTCGGAACATGTTTCACTCCTGCGCTGACAAGGTGAGTTGTATTTTATAGTAATAATAACTTCATACTGATGGTGCCCTGATCAATGTGATTTAGTTAGACTTCATGTTTGAGTCAATAAATATGATAAACTGTGAAGTTATTCACTACTGTACACAGTGTTGTGATTGGAAAAAAAAGAAATGTGACAGGAGTGTTTTCTGTTTTTAGGCTCTCCCAGCAGCTCTGCGGAAGCTGGGACCCTCAACCAGCCCTGGACCTGCTCTGCCGTGGCAGGTTGTCAGGGACGCCTTGGATCACACGGCACAGGCGGCGGCCGATCACATCGACCGGGAGCATTTCTCTGTGTTTTGGGAGTCGTTGCAGGTGAGCTACATTTCATTTTCATTTTATTGTAATTGATTTTTTTCTGCCTGCGTCTCATGGTGGCCCGTCTCCGCTGTGCAGCTTGCCGTGGAGGACGTCCTGGGCTTTGCCGAGGCGAACGGACAGGAAGAGGCGGAACAGGCAGCGGAGCACCTGGAGAGACTCCTGTTCATCCTGCACACGCTGGTGTCCCACAGGAACGGAGCCAAGGTCACAAAGCCCGAAGCTGTGTGCCAGGTAATTCCAGGACACGAGTATCTACTGGTCGTGATGTCATTTCTCTTCTATTCATCACGTCCGTTTGTGCCCGCAGACGGTTCTGCAGCTGATTCGGAGCTCGTCCCTGTCGGCCCCTTGCTCCCGCCTCCTCCTCCAGATCATCTCCTCGCTGCTCCTCGGGGAGAACATCGCGTTGCCTAACCCGCTTGTTCAGGAGATGGTGCAAAAGGCACGTTTGTCTCCAACCAAAGAGGAAAAAACAAAACAAAACAATCTCTGTGTTGTGATGCTGTTTTGACTCTTTGTTCTGGTTCAAAGGTGTTTGCCAGCACAGTGGATCACGATCTGATCCTGGAGTTCACCAAAGAGATGTTCACCATGAAGCAGTTTGAGCAGGTGAGTCGCCGCCGCGGGTCCAGCAGCCCGGCGCTTCACTTTGTGCCCCACCCTTGCTGATCCTCCTCCCCCTCCGGCAGTTCTTCCTCCCCAGCCTGCTGCGTTTCATCGCTGGCCTCCTCGGCCGTGGCGACCTGGCTTCCCACAACGTTTGCCTGGATGTGCTGGTCAGCCTCATTCTCGCCAAAGCTCCGCCCCCCACGGACGGCTCCATGGCCTTCGAGACCTACCCGCTGCTCTTCACCGGACAGACCACGGGGTCAGGCGAAGCAGATTTCTCCTCTCGTCCGATTCTCTGAAATCCCTGAGTTTAAATGTGACGCGTCTCTCTTCCCCCTGCGCCCCAACAGAGCTTTTAGCAGCAAGGAGTCCCGTCAGGCTGGCGGGAGAACAGATCAGCCCGCCGTACCGGAGCTGGTCTTGTCTCTGATCAGACAAGCAGAGGAGAAGCCCATCGCCGACCTGTCGCAGCCCTGGGCCGCCCTGGTGCTGCTGCCGCACGTCAGGTGGGAGAAGGAATATTTACTCAGCGACATCACGGAGTTCAAAGCATCTTTAAAACAAGTTTAGACTCAGGAAGGACTTTGTTAGGATTAGAGACACAGATACCACTACTCCAATACTGGGTACTTGGTAAGGCCATTACACATGATAGAATTACTTAGATTTTTTTCCCCCACAGATGTGTTGTTTGAACAACATTCCTTTGGGGCTGCAACTAACGATTATTTTTGTTGTCGACTAATCTATCGATTATTTTTTTGATTAGTCAATTAGTCATGATTATCTTCTTTATTTTCACCACCTATTTTGAACAGGTACAAATGAGCATGTAGCGGCCGGAGTCCGCTCTTTCAGCAATTTCTATTAACAATAACACGACGCGTCGACGCTTCAATTTTTGCGTCAACGAACTTATGTTGTCGACGTAATCAATTACGTTCGATTTCGTTGCAGCCCTACATTCCTTTGCATCTTTTTCTGGGACATGGAGTGACTGTTTCACTGCAGTACAAACACAATATCATGTCATGTATGCATACATATACAACGGGTATCAGTGTTGTGGTATTGGCACGTATTTTACAAGTACAGTTAGATTACTGATCCTCGGTGCCGATACCTGATACTGGTATCAGTGTCAGGGCATCCCGAGTTAGGATGCTGCTTGCTTGCTCGCATCTGCAGTTTTCGCATTTGACCCTCCAATGTTTTAACATTCCTTTTTCAATGGTCAGGCCTCTGGGTCCCACCAGCGTCATTCCGGCAGTGACAGCTTTCCTCAACCGGCTCCTGTTTGAAATCGAGGAGGAGAAGCTGCAAAAGGGTTTGCGATTCTTCTGTTTCTTCCTCACGACGGCAAAATTGTTTCCCGCGGTCGGCTTTCTTCGCAAGACTAAATTCAAATCTCTCCGTCCCCTCCAGCTGGGCTCTTCGTCACCAGCCAGGCTCTGAGTTGCCTCCTCACGCTGGACAGCTCCGCTGACCTCCTCTCGCTGATCGCCGCCGACAAGATCAACGCCATTCTGCGGTACCTCGCCGCCGTTCTTTTGCCTCGGCTGCTGCGAGGCTTTTCTCAGACCCGTGACCGTTGTGCTGCTCTTCACTTGGCAGGAAGTTCCCCACCGACCCGTCGGCGCTGCTGCTCGGAGATCTGTTCTATTCCCGCCTGTCCGTCAGCGGCATCTCGAAGGATTTGACCCACAATGCGCTGCTGGAGCTCTTCTGCATCCTGCACACCAACATTTCCTCCAACATTTCTAAAGTACGAAACAAGAGGCTCGAATGCATTTCTGCTGTTCCTGAGCCATTGATCACCTTGAACCGTGACTAAACCCTTTTTCCACCATTCCAGGTTCGCCTGCTGACCCTGAGGATTCTCTCTCAGTTCATGGCGGAGCTCCCCCCACTGGCCGAGGTAGGACCATGGGTCCAGATCGCAGCCAGGCCGCGTAAATCGTTCAGCCGCTTTATTTTTTGCCCCGCTGTTCTCTCTCCAGGGCGAGGATGCGGCAGAGGTGCAGCCGGTGTTTGCCGCCTGCCTGCAGGCCGAGCTGGTGCCTGCGTCCGTGCAGGACTACCGAGAGAAGCTGCTCCACCTGCGCAAGCTGAGACACGACCTGGTGCAGCGGACGCTGCCGCAAGGACCCTCTGCCACCTTCCAGCAGGTACGGAGGAAAGGCTTCCCAGCTGCTGCTCTGGTTTTCGGCTCACACGTAGATCCCAAATGGTCTGAAGCGCAGGACGTTCATTCAGTGTGTCGATGTCGTATTTACGCAGATCGGACATGCAACAGTAAAATATATAATTTGGTTTTCTGATCCTTACTTTTCGTCAGTGCAGCGACCTCATTTTCATGACTTTTTCAAAAGGCCTCTTTTTACCAAAGCATTTGATTGATTTTATTGCATCATGGTTTTTGTAACATTATAGTAATTTGAGAGGCCAATTGGAACGTTAGGTTCCGATATGTTGTTGATTAGTGTCCTACTCTATGCTTTTTGCTCTTGCTGCTTGTCTTGATTTTCTGGAAAGTACTTTTAACTGCAATTCTTATACAGTATGAAAGGTGCCGTGTAAATAAAGTCTGACTTATTTACATTATCACATGATTAGGTCCTCTGAAATCCCTATAATTGTCCACAAAGCATCATATTTAGACATCTGTTGACAACATCCACACGTTTGGTCATCAATACAAAGCAAATATGTGGGGTCGAGGTCGCAAACCATACAAAGTCTTGCGCGTGCACTGTGTGAAAAGTGGCGCAAGCAAACAAGATCAGGAACGGACAGTGCTTCTCATCACTGGGGGAATTTGTTACCCTGAAAAAAATGATTGTGAATTTCCAAAATGTCAAAGTAAATCCAAGAGCGAACCATGTCTGAATCATCCTATCCTTCTCTAGGTGCCTCTCCGTTACCTCATCGCAATGCTGTTTATCAACTTCAGGCCCCTGTGGGACGCTGTGATCGAGCTCCTTGTGTAAGTGTCTTGTTTTCTTTTAGTTGCTTTAAACAGCTAGATAAAGCGCTTCTTGTTATTCTTCTATTTTCTTATGGACATCATAGTCTAATATAATCAGCATCGTGTTGGTTGGAATGATCGTGTTGCCCAGAGGCTGGTTTGTCATTCTGAGTAGATTTGGCATTAATAAACTTAATAAACTTTTATTTGTACAGCGCTAAATCACAACCAAAGGCGTCTCAAAGCACTGTGCCACTTATCTTGAAGCAGGGAGGTCCACCAGTCAAAATCAATAGATCTTCAATAAATATGAGTTTGTGACCTTCCTTCTCGCAGGAGCCACGCCAGAGGGATGGACAACAAGGACTTCTGGAAGATCTACAATGAACACCTGGAACTGGTGGCAGGTCTGGCCGGTAAGGGTCTTCCTCCACTGCGTGTCAGGGTCCCAGTGCATTAGATCTCAACAGCAGATCAGCCTTGATTGGGTTGCGGCTCCGTGTGCAGTTCCCCCTCTCTCCCTTTTTTTTTTAAAGGAATTTTCAAATAAATATATATAAATAGAAAATGTTGAGCATTTATTTTGCAGGACACGCAATTGACTTTCAGAATTTCAATAATTTATTTACTAGACATGATCGAAAGTAGGCTAGCGTTTTTATCTTTGTGGAATAAATTTGAGTGTTTTGGAACAAATTTGGCTCGCGACTTCTCTCAGCTTTGCTTATATTTGCTTTTTTTCCAGAGAGAGAATTGCAGGACGATGACGAAGAGCCGCCGGAGGCGGAGCGTGAGCCGGGCTGCGACGTGATCGAGAGCGGCGATGTGGGGCTGCTCTTCCTGGAGCAGCGGCGGCTGGCCTCCGACCCCGAGGGGAGGAGCGACTTCCCCAACTTTCGCAGCCTGCTGTGGCGCTCCATGGCCCAGTTCCCCGAGCGGGTGGAGCCGCGCACTCGAGAGCTGAGCCCCCTGCTGCTCAGGTTCATCAGGTCAGGGGTGAAAAAGCGGCCGACCGGATGCGTTTTTGGCGAGGAGTGGAGCGCCAACGTTGACTCTTGTGTTTCCTCTGAAGGAACGAGTTCTTTCCCGCCGACCTGCTCGTGGCCCCCAACCAAGACCTGAGGAAGAAGGACGATGCTAATCCGGAGGAAACGGGGGCCGCGGGGGAAGGTGAGGAGGAGGAAGAGGAGGAGGAGGAGCCTGACAAGGGAGCCAGAGAACCGAGGAAGACGCTTCCCAGAAGAGCAGCTGCCAAGTACGATCACCCTGAGCTTGCTCCTGTTTTGTCTTTTATAAGGCAGTAATTCATTTATCCATCTTTCTTCTTTAAATTGTGTTGTGGTTAAAACATTGTTTTCCTTTGCAACTCCAAGCTGAGCTGATACTTGTGGCCCGTTCATCCTTAATCTAGAATCAAAGTGTCATTGTAAATTGTTTGGTTTGGTTTTCTTCTAGGCAGCTGATTGCCCACCTGAAAGTGTTTTCTAAATTCACCAACCCTCGAGCCCTCTACATGGAGGGCAGCCTTCGCGAGCTGTACAACCAGGTAACACTTGGATCTTCCGTGCACGGCCACAATCAAGCTCATCACATTTCAATCCCCAACCAATGAACTCCTGAAAAATCAAAGTCAGTTTTTTGTTTGCTCAACCGTTCAAAAATTGTGTGCTTCACCCAGCCGTTCTGAAAAGAAAATGAGCTGTTTGTGATGTCACAAAGGGGAGTGATACCTGGGGATTTAAGATGACTTTTTGTGCAAGGATGTTCCATGCCTTGGAACAGGAATAACATGTTCCACCTTCACCGTCTTCTTCTCTCGTCTCCGCCGCAGCTGCTCTGTCATCAGGACCAGCGTATCCAGCAAGTGGCTCTGGAATGCCTCCTCACATACAAAGACCCTGACATCCTTCCATACAAGTGAGCATGCCACTCCGCCCCTGCCCCACTCAGCAACAAGGGGCCGCTCTCTCCTCAGCGCCTCAGTGGAGTCACTCAGGGCCGTCTGATAGGAATCGCTCGTTCTCCGGTTACTGTCCTGTGTCGTCCGCTACCAGACAGACGTGCTTTCCCCGGGACGTCTTGCGTTACAGATGCTTGTGCTCTGTTCAAGCTGTAACACTGACCTACTTTTAGGACGGAGAACAGACCCAGCCATTCAAATCCTCTTTATCCCCCCTTTTTTTTTAACAGCATAGCCTCTTATGTGACATAATGAGTTGATATTTTTATTAGTCACAACTACGGGTTCTAAATTGTGTCTTGCTGCCCATCTGCTGGCATTTACTTTGAGGAAAAATGGGGAGAATGAATGCCTTGCTGGTGTCAGAGTTCAGAGCAGGCAAACTGCCTTGAGCAGCAAGTCTGCAGAAGCGCATTTCTGCGACTGGCTTTCACGTTTTTGATATGTGACATATGATATGTGTTTGTCCTGTTTTAGGGAGAACCTGGAGAAGCTGCTGGAGGACAGACATTTCAAAGAGGAGATCGTCCATTTCAACATCTGCGAGGAGAAGGGCGTGGTGGAGGCGTCGCACAGGGCCAGGCTCATCCCCATCCTGATGAGGTGCGTCGCGTTTGACCACCCACTCGCACAGATTGCTGAGAAATCTCAACTTTTGGAACATTACAAAGTCATTTTCAAAGTTTTTTTTTTCTCCACTGGGTCTTTTTACCCTGCCGGTGTCGCTTTGCGCTCGCTCTGGAGGGACCTGTTGGTTTTGTTTTGATTGTGCAAAATGCCTCAGGACTCCTCTGGATGTGATTGGTGACGATTGGACTGTGTATTTTTTCCGTCTTAAAGTAATCGGTCCTAAATCAGGTTATGAATCACTGGTTACCGGTCGTTTCAGCCGTCAAATCACCAGCTGTGTCCTCGCTCTTCCAGGGTCCTGTTTGGACGTCTGCGCAGCAAAGCGGGCAGCAAGTTCCAGGGCAAGGCCAGCGCCGCCACGCGCTCCTCCATCATCCTGCGCTTCTTGGCTGGCTGCCAGGCGGAGGAGCTGGGGATATTCATCAACCTGCTGCTGGAACCCGTCCACCATCACTCCGAGGGTAGAGAGCTGATTTAACACACACACACGCACACACACACACACACACACACACACACACACACACACACACACACACACACACACAGTTGTTTTTGCGTTGTTGTTTTTTTTTGCCAGATTATAACCCATCTTCAAGGCCCAGTGAGTCATATTTCAAAAAGACGTCTTTGTATTTAGTGGAATAGGAAATACAGAGACACCTGTTGATTTTTTTTCTTCAGTGGGTCCACAAGTAAGGACACGTTGGCAATATTACACCACCTGAGTAGCCCACAACATGGGTCTGATAAGAATTTGTGACTTTTAACTCCTAAGTTTTCCTCACTGGACTTCTATGTTAATACTTTGGTCAAGGTTTTATTTCAGTTCATTTTTATTTATTCTGGCCATTGATTTCACTTATCACTATCCAACACACAACACAACACATGAATCATTGACCGAAAAAGGATTTAAGTCAGGCTTTGAGGCTTCTATATGCTTATCCTGTGTAAGCAGTCCAACCGTCAAGAATGTCCACTGAAAAATTACAGAATTCAAGTGAACTGTACAAAAATAGAAAAACATACAAAGAAAACATCAGAGTTAAGTCATTTTCTTTTTCTTTTTTGAACGTTGATATAGAACAACATAACTTGAGTCCATTCCATAGTTTCACATCGAAAACTGAAACGCATCCGCATTTTACATTTGTTGTTGCTACACGTATTTCAAAACTAAAAAGCCTTCTTGCCAGCCATTTCATTTTGTATCAAAAACCTCTGACAGCTGCCTAAATTTCCAGTTTAACGAGAGAATTGCAACGTGCCGTCTTTCTGTCCAGGCTCCTGTCTGGCGGCGGTGCAGAGAGCCGTGGCACTGACGGACCCGGCCGCCGTCCTGCCGCTGGGCCGCCAGCACAGCCTGCTGAACGTCATCACCGTGGTGATGGACAAGCTGGGCCACCTCGTCCACATCTATCTGCCCAAGGTGCTGCAGATCCTGCTGTGCGTCACCGCCTCGGTGTCCAGCCTCCTCGACCAGAGAGAGCAGGTAACCAGGAGAGGTGGCCGTCCTGTCTGCTCACTTCAGCTTCTGTATTAGTGGATGAAAGAAAAAATACGACCAAAATCACAATATGGGTCTTTTTTATTGTTGTTTCAAAAAAAAAAGGTAAACAATTCAACTTTTAGCTCACAGAAACAGATTTAAAATAAAAACGATTTCAAACCTGCAGAAATACAGCAGTGGAAAAAAACGTTTTCCTCAAGCCCAGTTGCTGTCATTAAATATTTGTCAGTGTGTTTCAAAAGGTTATCAAAAGGTGGCGTCATCTTGGTGTACTTCCATCCAGTTCTGAGCTGGACGTGCAGCATGAGGGGAAATGTTGAATGCACTAATATAAACTGTACTTAGAGACTTGAGACTGAATCTGAGCACAATTCTGTGCATCACAAATGCATGAGGTGTTTTTCCACCTCTGTAATTTACAATTTTCAGCCTAATTCTAATACTGAAATCACATTAGGAAATCCTCAGAATGCAAGTAACCAAATGAAAGTGAAGGAGCTGTGTTCTGATTGGCTCCCTACTGTCTTTAGCTGCGTCCAGGGTGCATCAGCCCTCTGAAGAACCTGAGGCGCCTCGGCGTCCTCAGGATCCAGGACTTCTTCGACGGCTTCGACTCGTACAGCTTCACTCTGGACGAGCTCGACGCCGTCTTCCAGGCCGTCGTCTGGCCTCAGGTACGTGTTTTTTTGTCCGTTCGTCTGCGCGAGGCACAACACCAATGTGTGTTTTGATTGAGAGTTTATTTTGAACGTGTCAACAGAAATGATAAAAGCAACAACAACACAAAATATATTTGTAATATATGGTACAGTTTACATGAAGAATAAGAATACAGCAAAAGGTACAGACTCATGGAATTTCATACTAAAAGAACTTTAAAAAAGTTCCCTTTTTAAATCCAAGCAAATTTCTTTGTTTGTTGTCAATGTTTGATTTTTAGCCTAAAACATGTTCCGCACCATTTGATAAGTAACCAAATGTTCAAATTTCTTTTACTGTGAAATGAATAGGTGTGTATGATCCAGTTATCCAACTTCATGAATGAGACAAATTGCTCTTTTTTTGAATTGCGATGAAAGGCAGCAGTGCCATTTTTTGGTGGTTTCCCCAGATCACTGCGCAGTAGCGCAGGTGCCTCAGCCTTCTCACCCTGTGTGCTGTTTCCCCCCCAGGTGTGCCGCCTCCCCACCGAGAGCACCTACTCCCCCACCCCTCTCCTCAAACTCATCCACGTGTGGTGCAAGAACGCCAGGTCAGACTCCGCCCCTCACGCGTACTAGAAGCTGAAGAAGAACCGCAGCAACGCACAGAATTTTATTTCCAAGTGAGATTTCCGTCCTTGTGCTTCCAGGTATTTCCCCCTCCTGGCCAAACAAAAAGCCGACCAGCCGGAGTGCGACGTCCTCCGCAACGTCTTTGCGCTCCTCCTGGCCAAGAACGCGTCTCCGGCGACCGTCGCCATGGTGATGGACGTGGCTGAGTCCCTCGCCACCACGGAGGATTTTGTCGCCTCAGAAACGGAGACGGAGCTGAGTGTCAATGATGCCGTCTTCCCCCAGCCACCGGAGGGCAGTCTGGTCGTCGCAGGTTGGTACTAAAATGAATGAATGAACTCATTCATTCATTCATTCATTCAAAAAAGGATCGGCCACCGGTGTTGGAATGAACTGCACTCAGTAAAATCATCTTCTCACACACTTACATTTCATAAAGGTTACATAAAACACTGATTTATATGTCGATGTTGTGTACATAGCTTTTAAGATAATCCAACTGCCAATATGATGTGAATGTCTTGTTTGTTCCTTCTTAGCCTATAAATATTTTTAGTTTATTTTATTTCTTTTAATTTCTTTTTAATCAATTTAATCATAATCATATTTTCTTTATAGTTTTGCTGCAATTATGCAAATGTTCCCAATGTGGGATTAATAAAGGCTTCTTCTTCTTCCTCCTCCTCCTCCTCCTCTCCCCCCTTCCAGACTCGTTAAGCCAGGGCTCCAAGCTGCTGCTGCCTCACATCTCCACCCTGTTGCAGTACCTCAGCGGAGTCGTGCGCAACAGCGACAGACTCAAGAAGAAAAAGTTCAGGTCCCAGGTGGCCAAGGAGCTCAACATCCTGTCCAAGTCAGTGGCAGCGTGACGCAATATCATATTTTATTTAAATGTTTTTTTTTCCTGCTGTTTTCTCAAATGTTTTCTCGCACGCGACTCTGCTCAGGTTGAGCCGATTTGTGAGCGACAAGGAGCAGAGCTCGGTTCTCATTGGCCTGCTGCTGCCCTACCTCCAGCGACCCAGCAACACTCAGGTGAGAGCCTGTTTGAACTAAGCCAATGTGAACAAGTGTCATACATATTTTCTTTCAGGTCTGTGTTTTTCATCACAGGCAGCCTCGTGCAGTTGGTTACATTAAGAAAAGGATGAATCTCAAGAGAGCAGCCTTTTTAACCCCCACAGTTGGTTTTTGGTTAAGCTGATGCTTAGGAAGCGCACAACAAGAAGGAAGCCGATGAGGTTGGGAGGAGCGTCACGGTGGACTTCCTACCGTGCCTTCTGTGTCATCACAAAGGGACGTTTTCTGTCAGTCTTTGTTTTATCTGAGAAAGGGAGCGAGCAATAGAGGGACACACTCGAGACTCATTGTTAGGAAATATAAATGCATTTTGGATAATCTTTGCTCAAGATTTTACAGGGTTCTTGTAAAGTTCCGCCTTTTGTATGAAAAACAATTGATTGTATTGTCTCATTGTCCCCCAGACGTCAGTTTCTTTTGCGTGTTTCACACAGTTTCTGTCTCTTCCTCCTCAGGAGACAGAACTCGACATCCTGGCCACCATCCAAAACCTGCTGCGTCAGTGCGTGCAGCCCTCATCCTTCCTGCAGCCCCTCAGCAAGCTCTTCTCCATCATCCACCACAAGCTGCCCATGCAGGCGCTCGTCAGCGTCTTCCAGGTACGACCTCGTCATCGCTCGCTAGGTCTGCGGCATCATGTGACGCCACGACGTGTTCCGACCTCCTCCCCAACCCTAACCCCTGCCACTCTGCTTTCAGACGCTGTCCGACCTGGAGCCGTCCCTCACCTACATCACTGACATGGCCAGCAAGGTGGGATCAAGTACCACGTGCAGTGGTTGGAGAAAAAGTTTTTGGACACCTCGTGCATTTGTGATGCGATGTATTGCGCCAAGTACCAGTCTGAAGTCTTTGACTGCAGTGCAGATTATTTTTGCACAGTCGCCAACACTTTTTAGAGTACAAGAACTAGAAGAATTTAGATTTCCTATTTTGTCTTATTAAAAACACACATTCAGTTTGTCTGGGTACCTTTGATAGAATAAAACCTCTTGAAAGACACATAGAAAATTCTCTGGCAAATATTTAATGACAATAATTGGGATTGAGGAAAAATTTAAGGGTGTCCAAAAACTTTTTTCCACTACTGCGCTTCAGAAAAGTCTTTTTGCTTCGAACCTCAACCTGAACCTGCAGAGTTTGATTTGATAATCTGCAGATTATCAAATCAAATGTGTTGATTTTGTTGCACATTTTCGGGGCTTTTAATCCTTTAAAAAAAAACAAAAAAACAACCTGATCTTAATCATACTGCACAAGTTTAGCATACTTAATACTGATGATGGGATTCACACTGAGAGAGACACAGGCCGGGAGAGATATCAGTCCTGTCTGTGACACAAAGGGCGATGAGTTAAAGTGAGGTGGATATTATACATTGATTCCATCATTCCACCATTAGGACTCAAGTATTTAACATGCCTACACCCATCAGGTGAAACACCCAAATTTAAAAAAAAAATGGAGAGGGTTGTTTTAAATGCAAGCCATTCGCATTGAATTCGTCATTCACATTGAATATGACTACAAACACTAAAATAAACTCCTGTTGTCACCCTGTGTTAGCCAAATTAAACATCAACGTCAATGGCAGAAGCTCTCTTGTTCTCTCCCCTGCAGCTCAACGCCTTCGACAGCCGCCACCTGGATGAGATCTACTTCGACGTCCGTCTCACGGCCTTCCAAGACGCCACCAGGCGGGTGAACAGCATGAGCACCCTGGACCTGGACTACATCGGGGCGCTCATGCACAACTGCTTCCACACCTACGAGGTGAGAACGTCACCTCCCAAGATGCACAGAATAAAAGAGTATTTTATTGTCATTAAGCATCACGGCACTTCGAGCTCTGTTCAAACTAGTTTTATGAAATGATCTACTGGAATGCTCGAAGAAGGTCACTAGTGCAGTCAGGGTATGCTGAACACATTATGGGATGGCTTTGACAGTTGTTGAATGTCTAATTGAATGTGCTTTTAGAGAATAAATGTCAAGTGCGATATGCGGCTTTACAGAAGTTGAATGCTTTAAAATTGTAAAACATTTCTTAAACCAAGCTTTGTATTATAATCACACTTAGTTGTGTGTGCTAAACTATAAAAGAGCAAACACAGCATGATGGTTTATATATTATGTTCTGTTAAACAGCCTGCTTTTAGTGTGTTCACACCGAATGTTGCACACTATTGGACATGGTTTTCTTTAAACACTGAAATGTTCCCATACTTGTTCAGCACATGTTGACTGATTTCCATGCACTCATAAAGATTGCAGGGCGTTATTTCATAAAACTGGTTATAATGGAGTCCACTGCATAAATGATCAGTGAACCCAAACTTTTGAACAAGCTTTTGTGACCTCTATATTTACAGAAATGTACTAATTCACACTCCCCTGTTCCGCTTGCCATTCTGCCTCCATGCAGATCGGTGACATGTCGCTGGCGGACAACGCCACCTTGTGTCTGTCCGCCGTGGTCAGCCAGCTGGCCGCGCTCGGCATCGGCGAGCAGACCTACAAGGATGTGGTCCTGCACACCATCCTGGTCGCCGTGCTCAAGGGGCTCCGCAGCAAGACCGAGGTCACCCAGACTCTCAACGTGAATTCACACGTTTAAAGTTTCCCTGCAGTCAACTTGTGCTTTTTGGCTCCTCCAGAGCGTGCAGCACGATTACACCTCGGTGCTGGCCTGCCTCGTCAAGACCTTCCCCTCCAGAAAAGAGTTCCGGGACCTCGTCCAGCTGACGGACTACAATGACCCCGAGTCTGACTTCTTTGAGCATATGAAGCACATTCAGGTGAGAGAGCGAAGCAGCGGGGACTGGAGGTGGGCGCGTCAGGGTTTTTACGCCCCACATACCTGCATCTACATTATCACAACCCGCCTCATCCAGCAACCTGCTGTCATTGAAAGACCAATATGTCTTTGAATATGGCTTTTTTATTCAGTCAAAAAGGTGGTTGTAAACATCTTTGATAGGCCCGCAACAAACAGAATACAATAACATAAACACATTTCCCACATTAACCCGAGTGTCTCTCTTTTGGCAAACAAAGTAGAATATACAGTAGCAGCCTAAAGGTCCTTACACACCGGGAGCGAATTCGCTAGACCAATAATTTGCCTTTTTTAAACCTATTGAAGACAATGGAATTTTTGCAGAGCGGGAAAGCGTCTGTTATTTTTTCCGCTCTTGTGTCGAATCTTTTGGAGGCAAAAAGGCGAATGCTGGAACTCTGACCAATCAAAATGTTGTTGGATGGTCGATGACGGTGGATGGTTGAACTTACCCATCTCCTCTTACGTGGTGTAGAAGGCGGTTGTTCGTTTCACGCACGTAAAACAAAACTTCTCGATCACCACACTTTAAAAACTCCTATCTTTTATTCTTTTGTTTAAATGTCTTCCGTAAAGCTTTCTAAATGATGAGCACATCCAAAGAAAAATGTAAAAATCTTTCATGGCCACAGGAACTCCAATAACGTGGTCAAAAAACTGTTACTAGTCGCCACTTCTGAACCAAACATTTTGTATCTTCTACCTGCTGCTGTGTAATCACCTAAAGCTATATATCCACCTGACGCACACAACACGCCCTCTCAAGACTGGAAAAACTCATAATAATAACAATAATAATAATAATAATAATAATAATAATAATAATAATAATAATAATAATAGTAATAATTGCTGAACATTTTTATCAATCCAGTAAGCAGAATCCACATGTCCGCGATAAACCAAGGTACTAGCCATACGAAAGTCATTACTTTAATTTAACGGCTGCAACACCTCTCTCAAGAACGATATTAGGTGAACCCAAACACTTCTATTCTTTTTCTTTTTCTTTTTTATTACGACCTTCACCAGGACATCATCATCACTTGAGGATGTAGTCGACTCCATTGTTTCTCCTGCGGCGCAACAGAAAGAGCCCCAAACTTCCTTCGCTTAGCAAATTTGATATGCATATTTGCATTGCGCTTGGTGTGTACAAAAAAAATAATTGTATTTCTGCGTTGCTTATTCGCGTCGCTTTGCCTATTGCCTGGTGTGTAAGGACCTTCAAATATAAGATAATAGATAATAAAATAAGCAGCCCAGCCTGCCCCATCAATAAAGTGATAATGGCTTGACTGGGCTCAGCCCAATCATCACCAGCCATGATCAGCCATCACCCGCAGTTTACAGGTTGATCCACGTGTCACTTGCGGGGACGTCAGTTTGTCCAAATCCGATGTGCTTACTTCATATTTAAACGTTGCGTCTTTTCAGATCCACCGTCGAGGCCGCGCCCTCAGGAAGCTGGCCAAGCAGCTGACCGACGGCCACGTGGCCATGACGCCTCGCTCGCTGCAGGACTACATCATGCCGTACGCCATGACGGCGCTGCTGGATGAGAAGATGCTCAAGGTGGATAGACTCACAGGAGTTCTGCAAATGTGTATATACTGTATTTTTTTTCTCCTTCTTCTTTCATGTCTGACCCATCCTCCTCCTCCTCCTCTTCCTCCCCTCAATGCGCCGCAGCACGAGGGCATGATATCGGCGTCAGTGGAGGTGGTGGGCGCCGTGTGCCGCCGCTTGACCTGGTCCAAGTATCTCTACTACCTGAAGCACTTTGTCCACATTCTGCAGACATCGCAGGTGGAGCAGAAACTGGCTGTGAAGTGAGACCTCATCGCTGTTTCCTTCTTTAGAAAGCTGCAATTTGATGAGATGTGTTTTGTTCATAATGTATCTGTCTTGTGTTGCCTAAGTTTGCTGGTCACAGTGCTGGAGGCTTTCCATTTTGACCATCAGACCCTCAGCAGAGAAATGGAGGCGGCCAAAGCCAGAGATGGTGAGGGATCAGCTTCATCATTTATGACATTATTCTGTGTATCATATCCACGTTATGATGTCACACAAGCTTTATTTTTTTATTTTTCATTCATGCATGATTAATCTGGAAAAAAATCTTCCGCCACTTTTTAACTCTTCATCACCATCGATATCATTTTATTCCATATAATTCATCACATTTACAAATGTATATACATGAATGTGCAATTCATCTACTAAACATATTTGTTTAGTAGATGAATTATACACAATACACAATACACAATTTCTTCTATTTTTCTTTCACATCCTACACACACTCCCAAGTAGCACCTTTCCCCTCCCACATACCATTTAAAGAAAGGTTGTTTGTGCGTCTTTTTAAACTGGTTTATGTTTGTATTGTGTCTAAGCTGAAGCTCCAGACTTACAGCAGCAGCTGTGGCTCAGTTGGTGTGTCTGAACACATGTCTGAAGTGTCCTTGGGCAAGACACTGAATCCTAATTGCTCCCAATGGGGCTGGCAGCGCCTTGCATGGCAGCAGCCACCCATTGGTGTGTGTGTGTGTGTGTGTGTGTGTGTGTGTGTGTGTGTGTGTGTGTGTGTGTGTGTGTGTGTGTGTGTGTGTGTGTGTGTGTGTGGGTGGGTGGGTGGGTGAATGAGAGGCCAATGTAAAGCGCTTTGAGGTACCGTGAAGGTGCTGGAAAGCGTTATATTAAGTGCAGTCCATTTACCATTGACATGAATTTTCTTAAAATGAATAACCAGAAAGAGTCTCAGAAATTCTCTCTCTTCATTGTAACCGCGTCTCGACCTGAACGTCAACGTGAATATTGTCCGCTTCTCAAGCCGTCGCCGTCACTGAGGACGACCATCCTCCCCTGGCCGACGAATCGGACGCCAGCGATGACGACGAGGCGATGGAGGTGGCCGGCGAGGCAGCGGCGGCTGCTGCGTCCAGCGCTCCCATGGAAGTGGACGGCGTCTCGAAGGAGGTCAAGAGGCCGGCGGCCCCGGTGTCCAGCGGGCTGCCGCAGAGCAGAGAGGAGCTGGAGTCTCTCATCAGCCTCATCCACGGGACAGTGAACAACAGCGTGCTGCCTCGCCTGCACAAGTGCCTCAACGCCAAGGTGAGTGCACGACTGCACGTTTCCCATCACCTCAGAGGATGATTCTTTTAATATATAACTTTACTTCGGACAATTTAAGAAAGAATGAAAATATTGAACGACAATTAAAAAAAAAATCTGATTATGCAAATGAATACATATGTAATACATCAATATAAAGAATAAACAGAAAAGCAGCACGCAAACAAGTGTTCCTACGCCTGCTAGGGGTGAGAATTGCTATGCACCTCCTGATGATTCAATTCGATTCTGATTCAGAGGGCTACGATGCAATTCATCCCGATTAATCAAGAATTGTGTTTATCACGATTCATGTATATATATGTATATATATATATATATATATACATATGTATATATGTGTATATATATGTATATATGTGTATATATATGTATATATGTGTATATATATATATATATATATATGTATATATATGTATATATATATA
>NW_027466185.1:2242500-2445000 GCF_046127955.1 Nelusetta ayraudi
ACACGCTCCACCTTGTGGCTTTCAGTTGCGTTGCACGTCATGGATCGCACCTCTCGCCTTCCCCCCCAGATCTTCAATGACGAGCTGTTCGGGGCCGTGGCGGAGGAGAAGGAGGTGAAGGGGATCGTCTCCAAGCTGATGGAGGCCCGCCACAGCAAGAGCATGGACTCCTACGAGGTGCTCGCCCGCTTCTGCAGCAAGGAGAGCATCACCACGCTCATCCTGCCGCTCAAGGAGGTGAGCAAGGGGGGTAGTGAGATTGAAAATGCAGTGTGTTTTTCCTAGCGCAGGGGATCAGTGCACGGTTTTCGGAAATCATCCTGCTGTGATGTTTTGAGCTCTAAGGAGCGTCTAGCAACTAACTGCACCAGGCTCTGTCTCCAGAGTCTAAAATCTAAAGATCTAAAAGAAAACTGATGTTTCTGATGGCACCTTTAAGAGACAGAAGGAGGGGAAGGAGGGAGTCATTCATCCTCTTTTTTTCTTGCTATTTCAAGGCTGCTTTATTTTTCTGGCCTCATCCATGAAAAGTGCACACGAGCCCTGCATTTCGCCAAAGCAAACCAAAAACCTCAGTGGTCTGTCTGATAGAACGTTTTGTTTAAGATTTAGAGTCTGGGATTTTGCACATCCGTTTCGAAAAGCTCCCAAGTTAATCTTTTTTATTTTTTTTGCCTGTACGACTGGACCAGTCAGCTTTAACTCCGCCCCCTTCTCCCGTTAGATCCTGGAGAACTCCTCCAGCTTAAAGTCGTGCAACCGGGTGGGGGCCGTGCTGCGTCGAGTCGTCCTGGGCCTGCTGGCCAACGAGGGGATGAGCGCCCGGGACATCTTGCTGCTGTGCCACGGGCTGGTCAGCGAGAGCCTGCCGCTGCTCACCAAGAGAGACCGGTACCAAAGAAACACATCCATCCAAACAACCTCAGTTTGAAAACACTTTTTTTGTTTTGTTTTGTTTTGGACTGCCGTGTGACGACAGCGTCTCTTGCACAACCGTCCGCAGAGAGAAGACCTCGGCTCAGCCCCCACCGGACCCTCGGCTGCCCCCCCCCAGCTGCCTGCTCCTCCTCCCAACCCCCAAGAGAGGCGGCCGCAAAGCGGCGGTCAGCAGCAGGACCAGCATGCACATCCTGGTGGACGCCGGACTCAAGGTAGCGCGCCCTCCACCTCCATTCAGTGCCCCCCCGCCCCCTTTCTTTGCGTTGCTTTCAACCTCGCGCCCATTTCGCAGCTGCTTCACCTGAGCATCAAAAAATCCAAAGTGACGTCGTCTGAGGAATCGGTCCTGGAGATGCTGGACCCTTTTGTTTCGCTGCTGCTCGACTGTCTCGACTCCATGCACGTGAAGGTGGGAGCGTGTACTCTTTTATTTATTTATTTGTTTTTGATTATACCAAACTGGAGCATGGACAAATCTAATAAAGTTGTCCTCCTGCCAGGTGATCACCGAGGCCCTGGTGGCGTTCACTCTGCTGATCAAGTTCCCCCTGCCTGCGTTGAAGCGCAACGCCGACCAGCTCACCAAGCAGCTCTTCGTGCTGCTGAAGGATTACTCCAAGGCCGGGGCGGCCCGAGGGGAGAACTACCTCCTAGTCCAGAACTGCTTCAAGGTATTTGCACAGAGCTGCAGACAACTGCTGTAGAGTTAGTCCATATTAATATAAGTTGAATATTATTGAATTTCTTTATTGTTAGAGAGCAGCGCAGTCTTTTTTGTTGTGAGCATAAAGACTGACCTGATTCAGCTCTCCGCCTCCATTAGTCAAAAAGACTGCTGCTTCATCAAAGGCTCGTTCTTAGTCTTTTCAACTCCATGCAGCCCGAATATATTTTGCAACATCAAAATACTGCTGTGGGAGAATTATCCAGAACATAAAATACATTGTGGATTGTGGAATAGATAATTAAAGGTTTGATTCATGAATTAAAATACCAATTAATTTTATTTAAAAAACACCCATTTGATGATGTATTTTATTATTTTATTATCCTGTGCTGCAGCCCTTTATTATGCAAGTGCATTGCATTCACTCAGGAAAAAAAAGCTCTGTTTTTTAGGGTAATTATATTTTACCCCCTGTTTTTTGTGCTATTTTTTTCCCCCCGTTTTTTGTGCTAATTTCTTTCAGCCCTGTTTTTTCCCCCTGAATCACGTTGTGTTATTTATTGATTTGATTTGGGCACTTTTAGTCCTCGGTATACTCAAAGTTACTATTTTTATTTTTTGGTATTTTAGACGTGCTGCAAAGAGAGGTGAAATATTTAAAACTTCTCCAACAGAAACAGAATTAAAATGAGCACCTGTTGCACAGACTTTGGATTTTCACTTTAGCGTGATTTCCTCCTCGCAGGCCATCACCATTATGGTGAAGAACGTCAAGGCCAGCAAGATCTCAGATACGCAGCTGCAGGTGCTGCTGGGTTACGCCGAGGAGGACATCTACGACCAGTCTCGCCAGGCCACGGCCTTCGGCCTGCTGAAGGTGACCAGTCGGATGTGCGGGGATGGGATCTTAAAATTCGTAATTACGCTACACATTTTTGTGAGTTTGCGCCGTCACGAGCTTGTGCGTCTGCCTCTTCCAGGCCATCCTGGCCCGGAAGCTGGTCGTTCCAGAGATGGAGCAGGTGCTGAAGAAAGTGGCCACGCTGTCCATCACCGGCAGCAACAGCATGATCAGAGTCCACTGCCGACAGGTACTTCCCTCACACCTCAAACCAGGGCTGGATTGTCCTGCGGAAAGCTCTGCCGCTGCTCACGCCGCTGCTTACGTGTTGTGGCAGATCTACCTGAAGTACCTGCTGGACTACCCGCTGGGCCGGAAGCTGAAGGACCACCTCAACTTTGTGGTGTCGCAGCTGCAATACGAGCATGACACCGGCCGGGAGTCGGCGCTAGAGATGCTGGCTTACGTCTTTCAGACCTTCCCCCAGGTGAGTCAAAATTTGAAAAGAAAAAAAATGTAGAATTTTTATGGAAAGGACAAAATTCCATCCTCAAGGGTGTGAAAACATGTAGTGGCCATGGAAGGTAAAGCCAAACATCGGTGTTAGCATTAAATGACAACGAAGGGATGCTATTGTGTGGCGTTATCTGGAGATCTGCAGAGCGATTTGAGGTGTAAATCATGCGCGGGAGCCCCGTCATGACAAATAAAACTCAGCGAATAACAACCGATGGTTGACTCCCTCCCTCCACCTGCGCAGACCGTGCTGATGCAACACAAAGAGCTCTTCTTCGTGCCACTCGCCCTGGTCGTGGTCAACGACGACTCGGCCCGCTGCAAGAAGATGGCCGCCATCGCGATCAAGGCCCTGCTGTCCCGGCTGAGCCCGGACCACCAGAACGCCCTGTACGACCTGGTCAACACCTGGCTGACGGCCGAGAAGGTGACGTCTTTTTCACGACGCGCCCTGCTTGGATTCGACTCGAGCTCTACTGGATTTTTCTCAAACGTTGACGACGTGGCCTTCTCTCTCAGACCAGCCTGCGGCGCCTCGGGGCTCAGATCTGCGGCCTGTACGTGGAGGTGGAGCAGGAGAACTTCGGCCGGCGCCTGGAAGGCCTGCTGCCCCTGCTGGAGAAGGCGACGGACCCGGACAACTATGAACATGTAAGTCCGTCTTTGTGCTCCTCGCGCCGCCGCCTTGAGCCGAAACACAGTCACTGACGATGGATTTTGTTTGTCTGGCAGATGGCCGAGGAGCAGGAGGAGAAGGGAGCGGACCGGCTGCTCTTCAGTTTCCTCACCCTCATCACCAAGCTCGGCAAACACTGCAGCATGCTGGAGCTCGCAAAGCCTCACGAAATGCTCTGCAAAATCTGGGGTAAAAAAAAATCACACACACACACACCTGCCAATGACAACGTGAACACACTACGGCTGTTAGCATTAACACGTCAATAGCGATGAGATTAAATACAAGTACCGTGCTAATTTTTTTTTTAACGGCAAGCCTTTTGTCCCTTCCGTTCACCTGTAGTCAGGTCCTTGTCACACACCTCGCTGTTTAGGGCAGGGGTGCCAAACTCAAATACACAGTGGGGCCAGAGTTTAAAACTCAGACAAAGTTGTGGGCCAACAAAAAAATCTATCTCCATATATAACAGTGAACCTATTCCTATAGAGCAACGGTGTCAAAACTCTGGTCGCGGGCCAAATTTGGTCGACAGTGTCATTATATTTGGCTCGCGAGGCAATACAAAATCACTACTAGAGCTGGCCAGCTGGTATTATACAGCACATGCACCGCTAATACTACAAATCCCAGAATGCTCTGCTGGTATTTTGGCGAGTCAATCAGGACAGGACGTTCGTTGAAGAATATTATTGTGATTTAATTGGTTTATTGCTGTTATTTATTTTTAAATGTATCATAAACCCGTGAAAAAGGTTACTGTTGAAATTTGAGGCGTACAATTTTTATCTAGATTTTATTATTCATTTTGAGTTTGAGTTTTATTTGAAATTCAATTTTGCATGTGTGCAATATTAAGTTTTTAATTGTATAGTATTAAGCTTTGCTTTGTTCCATATTCAGTGTTGAAGCAAAACTCATTTGGGTCCATATAAAAAGGTTCCCCGTTATAT
This sequence comes from Nelusetta ayraudi, assembly GCF_046127955.1. Classification (NCBI taxonomy): domain Eukaryota; kingdom Metazoa; phylum Chordata; class Actinopteri; order Tetraodontiformes; family Monacanthidae; genus Nelusetta; species Nelusetta ayraudi. The sequence continues at coordinate 2,247,093 of NW_027466185.1, forward strand.
CTGGAGGAAGATTATACATTTATTATTATTATAAACCCAAACAAGTTGACTGTTGTCAACAGAGGAGAGGGTGTTTATGGGTTCTGTCCTGATTGACGTGCCAAAAATACCAGCAGAGCATTCTGGGACTTGTAGTATTAGCGGTACACGCGCTGTATTGTACTGGCGGTACAGCTCAAATTGTAATCTGGTGTTGCCTTGCTGTCTACACTGTGGGTCAAAGAGTTTGACGCCTATGGTTTAAACTTCAGGGGAACAATTGTTCACGCAAACATGAACAATTGTTTTTGAAATACCTAATTTAATAAGTGGTTCTAGATGCACTGTTAGGAGATTGAGAGAAAAGGGAAATGTGTTTCTTTGCTTCTGGTACTACTGTAAGAATTGCTTTACATTGATTTGGACATGAAGCTGTTTTGAGATGCAAAATAACAGAATTTTTAAACATGCTAGCCAAAATGCGATGAATCGCTTTTAACAGTGGCAATTCAAAGCTCAATTACGATTAAAAAAAATAAAATTGAACACGTCATTCCCCGCAGGCCATGTGGAAGCCCACCTGCGCTACCCCCACTGCTGGGTGTGGCTGACCGCCTCGCAGCTCTTCGGCCAGCTGTTCGCTGCCCACAAGCCGGAGGAGCTGGTGGCCGTCTGGAGGGGGGAGGCGACGGGGGCTCCGCCTCCGGCCTCAGCCACCGCCTTCATTGCCGGCAGACTGGACAAGAAGGTGAAGCTAAAGGGCTCCCCGCCACTTGTTTTTTCCCGGCCGTTAAAGGGATCGCTCACACAAATGTTTTCTCCTTCTGCGATGTTCAGATGCGGGAGTTGGCCTTGTCCTTCTGCCACCAGCTGCAGTCCAAGTTCCTCGACACGGCATCCGGAGAGCAGGTGTGAAACTATCCGCTGATTTGTTTGTTTGTTTTTTGAAAAAGGATCCCATTCGTTTTCACCACGGGGAGACGATTCTTCCACACAGAAAACAGACAAAAGATTGCAACAAAAAAAAATTACAAATGGAAGTGAAAACATTCACCAAAGCTCCTCAACAATACGTTTTTTTTTAATGAATAACTTAAATGAAACATCCTAAGTAACAATATTACGCAAACCGATGCTGATGGTAATGATGCGATGCATTTTTTCCACCTCTTCCTGCAGGTGATCAAGAACCTGCTCTTTGTGGCCAAGGTTATCTACCTCATCTCCCCCGAATCCGATGTCACCTCTGAGGAGGGCACTAAAAACGGGGAGGAGGAGCATGAGGAGAGGGAAGAAGAAGAGGAGGAGAGGGAGAACGGGCATGGTGAAGAGGAAGACGAGGAGGCTGCACAGGAGAAGGAGGAGGAAGAGGACGAGAATGAGAACGAGGATCGTCCTCCCTCTCTGCTGTGGCTCATGAAGAAGCTGCTGCTGATGGCCAAGAGAGAAGCAGCGAACACGCCCAAAGTTCCGCTGAAGGTGCACATGCTAAACTGTGCTCACGTGTCAGACAGGGTCCTTCATTTTCTTGCGGAAATCAGAATCGCTTTTTCCAAGTGTTCTACATTTAAGCAACTTTTTCTTTTAGTCAATTGAATTTTTTGTAAATGTATTTATTGATATCAAAGGAAAAATCCAGAAATTTGGATACCCAGATTATTATTTTTTTTTATCTGGTCAAGTCCTCAATGCTGCTTTTTATTTTTCAATAATTTCTATTTTTTCCAGGGAAGTTATCTAAAATTTAATTCTGACACATTTAGGTACTCGTGTAGTTCCCCAAGAAGTGTTTTGCATCGGAGACACAACCCAGTTCAATAGCGACACATCAGCCACTGCCTTTGGTCACGGCCGTGATTTGTTTTTGTCTTTGTAGCTATAAAAGCTAATACAGCGACCTCCTGTCTAATATTGTTTGTCCTGCAGAGAACGTGCGTGTTCAAGTTCCTTGGAGCCATGGCCATGGACCTGGGGAAGGAGCGACTGGGCCCCTACCTGACCACCGTCATCAGCCCTCTGTACAGGGAGCTGGACAGCACCTACGCAGATCAGGGTAAAGGATTTGTTTTTTAAATAAACTGCATTGGTTTAACGTAGAAGCAATTTGTCCATGGGGGCGCTAACCACATTTTGGGGGCCAACTGTCCAGATCCCACCCTGAAGAACCTGGCGCAGGAGCTGATCGAGCTGCTGAAGAAGCAGGTCGGGCTGCAGAAGTTCTCGCTGGCCTTCTCCGCCGTCCAGAGGGAGTTCTCGCAGAGGCGGGCCGCACGCAAGCGCCACCGGGCCATGCAGGTACGACCCGACCACGCGGGGGAGCGCAAGCGAGGCTTGCGTGCCCCCCGCAGAGGCTTGACAGCTCCGTCTCTTTCTTCCAGGCGGTGGCCAACCCGGACGTGGCCGCCAAGAAGAAGCTGAAAAAGCACAGGAACAAGATCGAGGCCAAGAAGAGGAAGATCGAGTTCCTCCGGCCCAACTACAAGGCCAAGAAGCAGCGGAGTCACGCTCTCAAAGACCTGGCCATGGTGCAGTGAGGCTCGGCCGCGTCCCGCCCATTCATGAAAAGGACCCCAGGCAGGGAGGCAAAGTTTTCTCCAGCCGCTGACAAATTGACTGTCTGAGCTAAGCGGCTGCAGATCACCCCAGGCTGTTTGTTCTTTTATATATTGTTACTTGATTGACTGGAACTTTTCTGCAGATAAAGAGAAAGCCTCAGTCCAGAAGAATATTTGTCTCGCTGGATTTTATAGATCCAACGTTAGACCCATTTTCACATCTTATTTTTTCCCCCCACGGGCTCCAGTGGAGGGTTTATTCAACTAAGTTATTCAGAAACCAGCAGATTTAGCTGTCTGTTTACAGCTTCCCCCTAAGAAATGCTTTTAACTCCACGTGAGAGAAGACATGCTTTGCTGTACCTTCCACAGCTGACAAAAAAAAAAGGCAGCAGCAAAAGTGAGTAGAGTACAGAAAAAAAGCCTGGAAGAGGTATCGTTGCCCTTTGTGACATCATAAGGAGCTGATGTCCGGAATTACCTGTTTTTAAGACCACTCGTTCTGAAATTATGGACTTTTCTCATTTTTAGGGGCTTGACAGACAGACTAGAAATATGATCATTTATATACAACGCAAAGCCAACCATATAACAAACCATTTGTGTGCATTCCTTCTCTAAAATAACATGTACATGTGCAGTTTAATGTACAACCTTGTGTAATTAAAGAATCTTTTCATGGTAATTTTTCCTTCAGGTGTTGCCGGATTGAAAAAAAAACCCACTCTTGACAAGAGCTGGTACAATCACTGATAGCAACCTTTACTGATCATCTCCACTGTACAAGCAGATATAAATATGCAACCGTAAAACTTTGAGCATAAACTTAGTGTCTAATAACTACATCACTAATATGCCAAAAGATGAGGTTTTCAATGGAAACTCTTCAATTTGTATTTTTTTAAAAAAAGAAAAGAAAAGGTGGGGGCAAGGGCACAAAAAACAAGGGGAGAAATGAATAGAAACCCATGATAATAAAGTACAAAAACAGCCCAGGCTGCAGTGACACCAGACCAGTTGATCTGGACTTGGTGTGGCTTCATCTTCCTGTTCCCCTCCCCCACTCCCTCCATCTCCCAGTCCCAAAAACAAATCAGAATATTCAAGATAAGCCAAAAGACTGTTTCAGTGTACATGGTTTTGTATTTACTGCATTAACAAGTTGGCAATCCAGCAGCTGCCTCTCTTCATTTTTTTTGTCAGGGAAAAAGTTGACGTAACGAAATGCTGCCCCCCTGTGGATCTTCCTTGTGTCTCTTAAAATGGATGGATAAGCCGGTGCACCAGATGCTCAGTGCAGATCGCCTTTAATTATTCTCACCTATTGAGTGTAAGCAGCCGATTTCCCGTTCACCACTGCGACCCTGCTCACTTTCTAACCTTTACGTATGTCAGCAGCATTGGGTGGAGGGGTGTGTGTGTGTGTGTGTGTGTGTGTGTGTGTGGCTTCGGAGCTTAGTGTGTTGGTGCCCCGGTTGGGACATCACTGCAGCCCCAACGACTCAGTCCAAGGTGTGAAAAGGCGAGAGGAGTCGGTGGGGGGCATGAGGGGCTCGCAAAGGCTTTGTGTGGGTTGTCGGCTGTGGGTAGGAGTGCAACCACTGGTCCAGTGGAAAAGACAGTGCCGGGGAGTGGGATCAGTCACAAGGCTTTGCACGGAGAGAGGGGAGGGTGGTTCGAAAGGTGTATATACAGAAGGGATCCGGGGTCATTACTGCCGATTCTTCAGGGCTTCCACCAGCCTGTCGAGGCAGAGAGAAAATACAGAGCCACTTACTGAGTGTCATTTGATGAACCTTTTCATTCAGCCCATCTTCACCCCATCACCCCATGCGTGGTCTGGGGGACGACCTACCATTCCATTCCATTGTCAAGACCGGTGCCCTTCACTGCAGAGGTCTTGAAGATCTGCCATTTTCTGTCTTTGAGGGCGGGAAGGCCCAGGGAGTTGGCCACCTCCGTGGGCGTCATGGCCTGCTCCATGTCCTGCTTGTTCGCAAAAACCATCAGTATGGCTTTCTTCAGCTCCTCCTCCTGAATTAAAAAAAGAAATAAAAAATGAACGCATGGCAGTCGCCTAACGATGTGAGCGACTTGGCTGGGAAGAAATAACGAGCCATTTTAATTACTCTTTGCACCTAAACTCTAGATTGTGATAACTTAGAACATTCATCTCATCTTGAACTCCAAATTGTTGTTTTCAATTTAGAATTTCTAGCATTTTTCATTTTTAAAATCCAGTGTGAATGCATTCATCACCCACAAATGTGCATCAGCATTAGCCATTTTCGAGGTGTGTTTTTGCAATGGACTTATAAGGCAACCCCCCCTCACCTCCAGCATGGCCACTAGCTCAGACTTGGAGATGCTCATTCTGTCGCGGTCGCTGCTGTCCACGACGTAGATGATGGCGTCGGTATTCGAGTAATAGCACCGCCAGTAGGGTCTTGTTGAAGGAATGAAAGAGACATACAAGAGGAGGACGAATGAATAATGAAAAAGAAGGCCTCAGCAGGTTATCACTCGTGCACTATAAGAAACAATATCCTACATGGAATAATGAATCACTGCCGTTTCTGTTTATCCTTAGTCAACAAAAGCACAAGCTACGACCACGGAGCACAGAAAACTGGGCCAACCTGATACTCGTCTGTCCTCCCAGATCCCACACCTGGAACTTCAGGTTCTTGTAAGTGACGGTCTCCACGTTAAAGCCAATTGCTGAATTGCAGTGAGAGCAGAAAACAGAGACATGAGAACCAGGTAAAGAATAACACGAAGTCTATAACATGAAGAAGAAAGCAGATATTGAGAAAGACTTTTTTTTTTTTTTTTTTTTTTTAATATATTCACAACTAATAATTTGTTCTTTAGCAGCAGTGGGTGCTCAAATCAATATGGATATAATCTTTCTTTTTAATGATTGTGTATTAACTTGACAAGTAACAGCAGCCCCATGCAACGTGCTTTTGTTTTGTGTATAAAAGGGAGGCTGACCCGACTGGTTGTACCTGTGCTAAGCAGGTTTTGTCTGCAGGGTTTCACGACTGCGTGTCAAACATACTCAATCACCACCGACGGTCAAGGGTTCTGCTATCTACCCTCAGTGTTGACAGTGAGTGCACAAAATTAAGCTAAAACCTGTGTCTGCACTGTCTAAAAAGTCTGTAGTTCAAAGAAAAGGAAAGAAAGGGCACATCCAGAACGTACTGGGTATAGTGGTGACCACCTCTCCGACCTGCAGCCGGTAGAGAATGGTGGTTTTCCCTGCACCGTCCAAACCGAGGATTAAAATCCTCATCTCCCTGGTCCCAAATAAACCGCTGAAGAGGTTGGAGAAGAGTCCACCTGGAGAATAGCCATGCAGGAAGATATTTGCAGTGGTTTGTACACAACAATGACATGAATTTCAACAACAGAAATAGCATTTTGTAATTTCATCATCATCGTATCGTTGTTACTCAGGAATAATTGATAAATGTTAATTGTATTAGAACATACCAAAGAAGTTATCTTTCCGGGTTAAAACAGTGGCCTTACCTCGTTCACTCACTCAGGAATTACTAGCTTAGCTTGGTGACGTTCAAGGCGTGATTGTCTAATTGTCCAAAACTATTTACTAAAAATGTGAAAATAATATTTCTGCTAATGTAAATACCCTGGTTTGGGGAGAAACCCCCAAATAAGAAGCGAAGGCAAAAAAAACAACAACAAAAAAACAACAAAAAAAACCAACGTCAACTCTCCTGTCAATAGCTAACAATGGCTAAATGTTAGCCGGTAGTAGTCGGGTTGCAAAGGATAAACGCAAATTCAGAACACGTTCAAATCCATCATTTAATTATCCGAAATCCACTATACTACGAGGTTCCTCTGGACGAATATCCCATTCAATAATCAACAGATACTCACCCATGTCGACCAATTTGCGTGTTGTACCAGAGCAGCAGCTGCTATGGAAGGCTGAGCAAGAGACCCACTTCCGTGTGGTTGACGTGTCGCTAAACTGCGTCATCAACTCGGCACTAGATTTTCACCCAGCACATTCGAAACAGGATGCTTCAGCGTCAACTATGAATACAACGAAGACAGGAAACGCGTTTTATCCTTGGCCGATTTTGTGACTACATTTGATCTTTTTAGTTTTGTGAGAAAGATAAATTTTTATTTAAAAAGTTTTATTTAAAATAACCAGAGTAATTTTACAGAAAGTGCTCCTTGTGAAAGTTATCAATATCCTGACGCGATCGGTCGAGGGTCCATTCAAGACGCCAAAAAACATCGTTGTTCCAAAATGTTCGTCAGTTCTACTGCACCGGTGAGCAGGGACGTAACGCGCGTGTTGCTTTGAATGCAGCATATATCACACGAAGGAGTTGCCCTTTCTCAACAGCATCAAATTTATGACCACCTCGGAGAAGAAACATTAACAAGATAATGCGTGAGCGCTGCTAAGCTCTTAAATGCAAAACAATGCAAGCTTTTCCGACAGTTTGATATCACTTCTAAACTGCGGAATTCACCCCCAAGATGTAATTGTCTCCGGATAGAACCTGGTTGCCTGTCGGCTGAGACGTCATTTACAATCCGCCGTGCGAACTGACGAGGCGGGACCGCGCTGTGAGGATGGTGGAGCGGTCGGACCGAGCCCCTCTGCTCGACTGGGAGGAGGTGCCCTCAGCGGAGAAGCCCGACGGTGCTACACCCGCTAAGGACCGCCGCCCGTCCAGCCCCACAGACAGTCGCGCCCCGTCAGGGTGCTCCGCGCCGGGCTTTGGGTGGAGCGGCGCTCCAGGGGGTCCCACGGCCGGCGACACAGACGGCTGCGGCGGGGCCACACCCGCGACCTCCGGCACCCCGGCGGGCGAGGATGACGGGCTGCGTGCGGGCAACGAGGAGCACCACGCGGATGCGGCGGAGAGAGAGGCGCTGCTGGATGACATGATGGTGAAATGGGAGGAAAAGGACCAGATTGTGTCGGTCTTTGTGGTCACGTTCAATACCAGAACAGGTGCGGCATTCGATGTCGAGCGATCGCTGTTTCGTGAAAGATGACAGTGACCACTTTAGCACAAATTAGAGCGTTCGTTTTGATGGGAGACCATGAATAAATCGAAAAGCAAGCAAGCAAGCAAGCATCTTCCATTCGTCACGCCCTTAAAACCAAGAGCGCATTTTGCATCAGTTGTGCACAGACCTCTCTGACAGGCGTGGCACGAATGGACATTTGGCACAAGTTAAAAACCGCCAGTAACCGCAAGTTAAAAGCCCTTTGTGCACCACACTACACATGTTAGGATGTGGGGATTTGATAGAAATCAGTCTGCCGTGAAGGCCTATTGCATTATTAATGCTCAAGCTAAAATAAGAGACCCCTGTAAAATTCGAGAGCAGCGGCTTAGCCAAAGAAAGGATCATTTAGGAGACAGGATATTTGGTTAATCATTACCATTATTAGAGTATTTATTACAACTGTTATTTTTGGAGGAGGAAGAAATGAGGTGGACACAGGCGATTCCATTTCAGGCTGGAGCACCTCTGGATTTTGCTCCATCAAAACTGCATGTTGCTGCAATAGATTACAATCATTTTGTTATTGGAAAACCAGATGATCAGCCACAGAGGAGCATGATGAAGATGTTCCCTGTGCTTTAGGTCTCAGAGCTCATCTCAGCCATTGCCACACTTATCCTGCAGAGTATTTCATTCAAATGATTGAAAAGTAAAAAAAAAACACAACAACGCCCTCTTATTCGAAACAGTGTCACAATTTAAAAAGCATGGCTGAAATCGGTCAGATTTTCTCGTTTGAATCTTAATCAAGTGAGAATGCCAGTAGAACAGCAGTATGACATAGACTCTTTGGACGAGACCTGGGATTTGTTTCAGTGTTTCATCTGTCCCACAGCTGCGCATACATTCTGCAACAGCCTGTGTTTTCAGGACAGCTGCACAGGTTTGAATTGGTCTTGAGGAGCCACTTCAGAAGGGAGCACTCTTTTTTTTTAAGCTGCAAGGATCAGGCCTTGGAAGTCTGTTCCTCCTGTGGCGTGGTCTGACTCCTTCTGAGCATTGCAACCAAACTTACTTAGAGGCACGAGCCTGTGAATCATTGAAAAGGCACAGCTACCGTGGGCCGAGAGGCACTTGAGGTCCTCCGGAGCCGCGCGCAGACGTCCTCGGAGCATCATCGTGCAAACAGCTCGGTCTGCATTTCGAGGAGCTCTGATGACTAAACCGCTCGTCCTTCTTCTGAGGCTTCGGCGATGCGGAATCCTTCATATTCATCCTTCGACAGTCTTTTTTTTTTTCTTCAAAATTTAAGCCTCATTAACCTTTTTCATACAGTTCTGTTTCGGTGTAGTTGCACAAAATAAGTTCCCCCCCACACACACACACACTTTCCACATGCACTCACTGTTCTTAACGGCTGGCAGATTTGACAAGAGCACCTTCTGCCTTTCAGCTACGGACGTCAGTCTGCGTCCCAGTTGGGCCTGTGTGGCCCACAAGCATCTCGTATCAAGGCAGAAAGCCCTTCCAATGATAACGTAGCCGATGAATATGATCTAAAATGCGCCTGGCTGAGTCACCTCCTCTGCCTCATCTCTCCTCTCCCAGTCTTATTTGCCCAGCTGTCGCCGAGCGTCATAATGAGCTCGGAGAAATCCAGCCTGCCTGTGCCACTCCGCCCGCGCCATAGTCTGCGAAAAACTCGTGAACATACTTGCCTTCTGCGACACTTGCCGTCGACTTTATTTCATTTTGATGTTTCCTCTCTGCAATGTGGGCTGACAGGAAACATGCTGGAGTGGTGTCTGCCCAAAGACATGGACCTGGAGGGGGTGGAGTTCAAAGCCATCGCCAGCGGCTCCCACCGGGTCACCACTGACTTCATGTGAGTAGATCAGCACCCACATTGTCATGGTGCCAGTTGACTAGAATCTCTGTGATTGCCATATGGATGGTGATCCTTCTTTGTCCCCCTTAAATGTCGAATTGAAATCAATCTATTTCATTTATGTGCGTGTTACCATCAAAACATTTACTGCAGAATTAAAATGGGTGGTGAAGAACCTGCCTGTATGGTCAAAATTCAAAAAAAGGACCTTAAATGTGAACATGACACTATTCACATGCTGCTCAATCGACTCCATTGCAAATCCATGCAACAGACCAAAGAATTTAAAACAACAACAACAAAATCACCAAAAACTGTGGCAAGAAGTGACAAAATATTAATGTTAGAGGGCAGGGGTTAAGATATATACAGTAGATATGCTTATATTATATACTATATATACTACAGTATATACAGTCAACATGAATCTCATCTTACACAATGGTGGCATTTTAGAAAATCATTATCAATGAGTATTTCAGCCACCCAGTTTGCATAAAAGTGGAAGCTGACATTAGCGCCAACTAGCTTCGCTGTATTTAGATGCGGCGCCCCGTCTTCTTCCACCTGATTGGAGAGAAAGTGTTGCCCAGCCAAAACAAACAACAAACCAAAAAAAAGGGAGAACCAGCCATCTGGCGGCCCCCCTTTCGCTTTCAGTGACTCACGTCTTCTGCGTCTCCCTCTCCCTCCGTTCCGCAGCTACTTCCGCAAGGGCTCCTACTTTGGCCTGGCCTGCTTCGCCAACATGCCGGTGGAGAGCACGGCGGAGAGGGGCGCCAGGATGAAGTCAGTGGGGATCCTCTCGCCGTCCTACACCCTGCTCTACCGCTACATGGGCTTCCTGGAGCATCAGGTCAGGTAAGGCAGGCTTTTTTTCTCTCGTAGATGTGACCAAAAAAAAAAAAGAGGAAGCAACCTCCTCTTGGTGTCCTTGAAAGCAGCAATTTTTTCTTTTGCAATTTGCTGCTAGCTGGTGCACTCCTAGGCGTGGTAGGAAGCCTCGAGCTGTGCAAGCACTGCTCAGGAAATTGATGCACATACAAATGTGACAGAATATAAAAAACATATATGCTGTAGAATTTTCTATTTTAAAGATCACCATTTAAATTTTGCCCCACAGATGCTCTCTATAGCCTCCTTCCAAGAAGGGGATGTGCACTAAATCCATTATAGTCCATAAATATAATACGGCCTGTATTATTTATTTAATATTTATTTATTCCTTCTTCACGCTCTCACACTTCTCTTGAATCGAGCTTTCCTTTCCTTTCTCTCCGGAGCCTCTTCATTTTTCTCACCAATAATAATTTTGCCGCCGCAGACGGACTGGCGCGCGCTGCAACAAAATCTTCCGCTGCCTTGTCACTCTTGCTTGTGAACGCCACTCGCTCTGTCTTGGAACGCTCCCTCGGTCACTCTCTTGGTCACGCTGAGGTCACGCTCCTTCACTCCACTCACCTCGTCTGCTGTCTGCCGTTCTGTGAAAAACTCACTGTTTGGGGAAAAAAAGTTTGAATTTATTGCGATTAATTCTGCCCCTCATGCACTGAATTGCTGTGGCATCACTGCTGTTGTAGAGTAAGCTAAACATGAATTATTCTTTTACCTCTTTTTTTGTGCTTTGTCAATGGTTTGTTTTGGGCTTGTTTATCTTAAACTAGGCCAATTGAATTAGTGCTGCAAACAGCCGTGTGTGTGACACTGTGTGTCTGCCACTGCCAAGAGAAACGTCGACAACACATCCGAGATCTCATCTCTGCGCGTCAGTATTCTCTGCTGAACTACAGTTACTTAAAAACAGTTACTAAAAAAAATTTAGCAACCTGGTTAAAAAATAATAATCGGATTGCGGTAGGATTTGTGAAACAGTCGTTGTTCCTTTTAAGTCAGTCTGTACTGTACACGCACCTCTTTTAGAGCAGACACACTCTTCCACATGGCAGCATTTTACCTTGATTCCCTGTTTCCAGGTTGCAGCTGCAGACCCCTGGCCACTACTCCCCACTGGAGGCCTTCTACGAGGACAAAAGAGCGGTGCTGCCCTCTGGTGGCGACAGCGTCGTCACAGCGTGTCCGGCCAACGCATGGGGAGCGGTGATCAACCACAGCATGCACCCCGAGATGAAGGTAGCACGAGGAAGCGCTCTCTCAAGCGCAGGCTCTGTGCGTCTCTAACCCGCTCTCATCTCCTGGCCTTGTCCTGTGCGTTGTTGACGTTGTGCCGCACCAGATCACCCACCCGGCCGGCTGCATGTCCCAGTTCATCCGCTTCTTCGGGGAGCAGATCATGGTGCTGTGGAAACTGGCCCTCCTCCGCAGGCGCATCCTCATCTTCTCCCCTCCTCCAGTGGGCGTGGTCTGCTACAGAGGTGAGCAGCGGATACGGGGCCCAGCCACCAGGGGGCGACTGTTATTTCATGAAGCAATTTTTAAAGGGATACTGTACTTTCATTTTTTTTTTTTTACATTCTTTTCATTTTTTGCATTCATCACACTTACTTGTGTAATATTTGGGGGTTTGGGGAAGAAGAAAAAAAGAAAGAAACAGCATCATCAGGTGGTTACATTTTAGATTGCAGCGCTCTTGCTTTTATCCTCCGCTCTCCCGAGCTAGCCAGTGGGCGATGATGAGGCTACATTTAAAGGGATAGTACACTGGAAAAATTAATTTCACACATTTCCAGTTCACCAACGTGTTTATGGGTTCGCAAGGTGTCACTCAGCCATCTTTTTTTTTTTTTTTTGGACTCACTCTGGAATCCTTAGTCAGCATAGGCAACAACAGTTACATAGATCATCAACAGAAAAAAAATCAAACAGACAAATCCTCCACTGAGATCATGGTCAGTGGAACAAATTTCGGGGCGAACACGATAAGACAGCAATTTTATTTTTTGCAAATTCCTTCTTTGAAAAACCATTTCAGAAGGACGGCCGCTAAAATGTCGTTGGTTGGCACTGAACCGTGGCATTCGCATGAGGCTGGTGAAGTGAGGGCAGAGTCGCTCCGCTCATCCACTCCGTGTTGTGCGTCTGGGGTTTGCTCTTTTTTCTGAGTCCGTCCCCCCCGTCCTCCCTGCCAGTGTACTGCTGCTGTTGCCTGGCAAACATCTCCATCCCCGGGATAGGCGTGGTCGTGCCCGAGTTCCGCCCATTCTTCTACGTCAACGTGGCCGACATCAGCGCCCTGGAGAATGAGCTCTCCTACGTCGCTTGTAAGTTCTTTCATTTTCTTTATTTTCTGTTTTGCTGTCAAAATAGTAACAGTCGAACTCTTTCTGTTCCTGCGTCTTGCTCTCAGGCACGACTGAGAAGATCTTCGAGGAGAAGAAGGACCTGTACGACGTGTATGTAGACAATCAGAATGTAAAGACCTGCAGGGACGGTTTGAAGCCCTTGCTCCGCCTGAGCGCCGCGGACCGGGAGAAGTACCGCAAGCTCACTGAGCAAAGGTGGGAACGCTCCAACGATAAACAGCACACTTTCTCCCGTCTTGCAACATAGGCTGCGTTGAGAAGAAAAAAGAGAGAGAAGAAGCCTCTGCTTGCCCTCTGTATAGCTCTGTAATGTATATTACATGCTGCGTTTTCTAGTGAGATTTGTCCTCATTTCCTTCAGCTATTCTTTTAACTAGAGAGGGAATGGTGACTGCAGGCGCATTTCTTACTGGAATTACACTCATAATTATACTCGTCTGACTTGTTGAATTTATTCGCCTCAGAGGTGGCAAAAATATTCACATTCTGTACTAAAATAAAAGCATGAATGAATTATTCTGATCATTTTGGAAAAATGAAAAAAAAAATTGTGACAGACTGGACTGAATTGATTGGAGATCTTGATGAGCATCTGGATCATTTTAAGCACCTTTGCTACTCTAAATACCGCACAACCAAACTGTAATCAGTCATAGTTATAACCAGTCAGCCATGATTGAATGTTTACACTTTAAATAACACCTCTAACATATGATGCACTTTTATATTGAACTACACAATGGCATTGTTCAAATGGCTTCACTTCAAGCAACAACAACTAGAATCAAAACTGAAAAACTTTAAGCAAAATGTGTATCTTTTAAACACAAAACTAACAATCACGTTTTTCCATTGTGACGAGTAGAAATTACAAATATGTGTGCACAAATGTTGGGAGTAGAAGTAAGAAGTCGAAAGAAATACCCAAGTAAAGTTCAGATACCTGAAAAAAAAAAATCAACTTTAGGAGCGTAACGAAAAGCTACTGAAATATTGAGCCAAGAAACATCGATCATCCACATGTAATCAGATTTTTAGGTCACTTAAACTGAAGCTTTTTGAGATTTGTCACGTAAATAAGGGCAACAGAGTTTTGAAATAAGGTGTGTGTGTGTGTGTGTGCGCGCGTGTGTGTGTGTGTGTATGTAGGCAGATGTTGCTGTACTCCCAGGAGGAGAACGGAGACTGCGCGTCCAGCGAAGAGGATCTGTTTATCCTGTAAGTACATGATTTCATTTGGACCCAGTGGGAGGGCAAGTCCTGCCAGGGCGGGGAAACAGAAAAACAAAACAATTTGAGACACAAGCCGATCTTTTTATGAGGTTTCAGCAAAGGTTTGTCGGCACGTTGTGGCAGCACAGTCAAATCAGAATGGGAATGAGTCACACTCTCCCTGACCTGGCATCCCCTCGCTGGGGAGAAGAAAAAGTGAGCGAGTGAAGCTGGAAAACGACTCTTTGGGTATTTAATTTATTTTATTTTGAAACTGTCCTCAGCTTCTTCCTGGAGCAGAACAACAGGATTTTCCAGACTCTGAGCGAGGTGGCGGGGAGCGCCGATCCCACGCTGACCCAGGAGAGCGTGAGGGCCATGGGCCTGGATCCCCATGGAGACAGGCTCTTCTTGCTCCACCTGCTGGAGATCTACGGCTACGACACCCTGATGGTGTCGGAGCAGCTGTGCTGCAGCTGAGGGACAGCGGAGGCTTTGAGCTTTTCAAGTGCTGCACCACTGGCTTCTCAGACCGTTCCAGCCCACTGATGTTTCTCCGGTACTATTTCCCTTACTTGTATATTTACCTTGCTTCATTTGGTCGCCGTGGCTCCGCTATTACACAGTGTGATGAGACGCAAAAGACTTGATGCTGCTCTCGGAACAGTCGCGTGGGTCGAAGCTCTGGGTATTTTGAAGTATTTGAAAGCAATGGATGGCAGGTCAGCAGCCGAGAAGAGAAGGTGCCCGAGCTGGAAAAGTGGAGCAAAGTCTGCACGGATGACGGAGGAAGAAGCCTGGAGGCATCCGGTGACTTGCAGAGAATTAAAACCTGAGGACTGAAGGTCTGGAAATGCAAACGAGAGGCATCCTTCCTGTCAACAAAACCCTGCTTTTATTCTCTGTCTGTGCTGCCGCGTTTTGCGTGTGTGAATTGGGCTCCGCCTGTCTGCTGATGTTGCTTTCCTTGTATCAAGTGCTGGATTTAAACACCTTTATTTTATTTATTTATTTACTTTGTTGTTGTTTTTTTTACAACTTTGTGTCGGTACGGTTCTCTGTTCTTGAGCACCCGTGTTGTCACCGAGCGCGACGTCTGTGATCACTGCTGTACAAGTGAAATGTCCCTGTTTCGTATTTGTTTGTTTATTTGTCTATTTTTTTTAGGCCTGAGCGAAGACCAAATCTGAATTTTTCCTGTGACGATTAAAAAAAAAAGAAAAGGAGGAGGAGCCGCTCACACGGGTTTGTATGGATTGATGGGAATTCTTTTTGCACAATGGCTGTCAGCTGAGGCTGCGGTCACAGAAGAAGATGCTGTTTGAACAAAAGGCACTCTTTGCTTTTGCTGTATATTTTTTTAAATCATTATTCCCAGCTTTGCGGGGAAAGAGGAAAGAGTTCACGTTTGGATGACTCATCTCCTTGACTCTGTTCATTCCCCGCCCCCCAGCATAATAGATCACAAATTGTCAGTTTAGAAAGTCTCATGTACATCCTGAAGCACACTTGATAGTTTTGGCGTTGTTCGTTGGGATATATTGAAACTGCTGCCCCACAGTAACGTCCACTGTTATCTGGGGTGGAAAGTAGCTCCTGCAATTACATTCCGGCCTCTAGAGGGCGGATAATAGCAGCATATAATACAATTGATGCACTCGTCACACGTAAATATGATAAAACTTTTAATAACAGTAGTCCAATATGTGCAGCAGACCCTGGAGAGCATTAACATCAATCAGGGATTCTCTCAGCTCTGCTTTGGTGTTCACTGTCTCCTGAGCTTAGCTAGATGATCGAGGTTTTTAACTCTACACACTTCTTGTTGCAATGCTCTTCAGTGTTTAGTACGGGATTAGTATGCTCAGTATTACACTTCAGCTAAAACCACAATATTTAAAGGCCCCATATTACAAATGATATTCATCATTCCGGACCGCAGTGAAGCAACCTGGTAATTCATTGTATACTGTAGATATGTATCCAAATTTGGAAGAAGCGGGTGCCAAAAACAAAACTGTCAGTGATCTTGCGAACATTGCAACAGGCGGGTGCCCTGGGTTCAGCACATGCTTTTGGAAAAAGGTAGCAAGTAAAAGACCCAGAGGGTTGGATTTCTTTCTGTTCTGAGCATCTGCTGATCCCATAGAGACATATTATTACAAGGCATAAGTTATGTGAATTCTGTGTAAGATGGGACCTTTAATTATGTTAGATTTGAAAAGGATGTCACTCAGTATTCAGGCGCATTAAACAATTTAAAAATAAACCCAAATTAGCTTTGCGGCTAAATAAACTATGGGGGAGTGTAACTGTCGTCTCTCTGTGTGATCCCTGTGATGGTGCCAGGACCAATTTGACCTGTTTATTATTCATTGACCTGATGTGCACAGACAAGGCACTACAAAACCTTTGGCGAATGAGTTCTGTTTCGGAAAAGACTCAAGCAAACAGACAACATTTTGTGTGATTTTGAGGACTTTTCCCCAAAATTTGCTGTTTACATAAAATTTCTAATACTATGGTTTTTGTTTTGCTGTTTTTTTTTTATGCGCATTAAAAGCATTTATGGAAACTCAGTGTTTGCACTTTCGTTTCCCATCCACTAGAGGGAAGCAAATAAGCAAATCTGACACTTCGAGTTCGTACGAGACTTCACGACACCTCTTCCTGTTTTTATGAATGTACATATACAAAATATATGTGAATATATATTGTATTATGTATGTACACACACATATACATATTCACATGTATGTGTGTATGTTGAAATTCTCATCCACACAACAGATGGTGGGAGAATGTATTTGACTTTTCTTGTCTTTTGCACTCAATTTATTTGCAGACCGTGTGCAAAGTGTGATGGTTCACCAACATGTTAGTGTGCTCTCTTTAGAGGATGACAGGATGTTTGTGAGTGGCTTGGTGATATTGTGGGGATCAGTTGTAGTCTGACTGCAGCTTCAGTAAACATGTGCCATTATAGCTCCACAATCTCATCTCATCTCATGGCTCAGAAATCTCATGACTCTCATTTGTTCTTTTAAATTGTTTCCTCTTTTTGTAAACCCCTGCTCCGCGTCATTTAATGAGAGAGGGAGAATTGACGTAGTCCAGTGAGAGGATTGCCAGAAGGAGTCACACTCAGAGCCACTCTGAAACTGAGGATTTAACTGACCCTTCAGCTGCCTTCTGTTCCAATTTGGAGACTTTTCCTGGAATTGCACATTTTGGAGAAAATATCTCAAATAAGGTTTCCAAAGTCAAAGCCGTTGAGACATCATTTGTTGCTGGGTTGCCTTTTTTTTTTGTTATGCATTAGATATGGTTCATATTTCTTCTTTTAAACACCCCTTCAGATGTGTAGCTGATGAAAATAAATCACCCCATTCATATATTTTGAAAAAGAAAATAAAAAATGGCAAGTTCAAATCTACATGCGGGTCCATTAGTTCCTCCCCCAACAATACATTTCTGATTTTGCAAATGCGCTTTGGCCTCTTAACCAGGTTGCCATCCAAAATTACACATTTGTTCTTAGTCGACCTATTTGGCTGGATACAATACAGTTCAATACAATACATGATGGTGCCAGGCTGCAACAGTGAAATGTGTTATGACATGTTGGGGATTTTGCGAAATACAAGACCTGTAAATTAAAAGGTCCTTACTTGTCGTCTAATTCAGCATACTGACATTATCCTCAGAGTGGGCGCCCCCAGGCGGTCTTCAGCAGAAGCGTTTCCGGCCGCATCCTGGTCTCCGAGGCGTCCTTCCCTTCGGCACCGCAGCAACAACGGCGCGGCCCCTTTAAGAAACGAGCGATCGCGAACACTGACGACGTTTCCTCGGCCCTGTTTGCTCGCTCCCCGGCGGCCGCTCCTGTGAGATCAACAAGAGGCGAAGAAGACAGTCGCTGCATGAGCCGAGCGAAGTGAAAGCTCGCGGGTTTTTTTTTTTCTTCCTAATTTTATTTTCACTCTCTTTCCCGCCCGGTGTCACCGCCCCTCGGCACTCAGCCGTGGACGAACAGTCACAGTTCAGGACTGAAAAGCTCTTAACGGTTCCACTTGGGGATGCATGGACCGAGTGAGCAGTTTTCGCCGCGACACTCACTGGCGCCGCTAATTTGGACGCCCTGAGCAGCAGGTGTACCGACGGATAAAGCGGACTAGAGGCAATCTCAGTGTTCATGAAACTTTGCTACGATTTACGTGCTGGGTAAGGACATTCCACCCCACACATCCCTCACCGTGTCCTTCAAATGTCGGTCGTTAGTGGACCATTGTGGTTCGGGTATTGTTTTGTGTCAAGTGACTTGACTATTCGCGGGTTACCCCCCCCCCCCCTCCCAAAAAACATGCAAATTATGTCGTGTTATTGTTGCGAGAGGGAGAGAGAGAAAGAGGGATAATTTTATTTTATTTTTTTAAAATGTCCGACTGCTTTGCTTGAGTGAGGCCTCATACCAAAGACGCGTCTTAATTCACGTGCTTGCCGCGAGTGCTCAATTGTAACGGTGCATTTGTTTTTCAGCTGCATTCTCCCGCTAATGTCGCGCACTGAATGGAGGCGTCAACTGTAACTAAACTGTGGCATCGTTGTCAGTGTGCAATGTCAATTTTCTTTCTTAGGTGCGGTAAACATGGAATGTTTTCTGCTTGTCAGTGACGCGACATGCCGTAATTTGGTTCTCCTCTGTTTTGACACATTTTCGGCAGCCGCTGTTTGCACAGATTGTGCGTTCTCAAGGTGCTCTTATTCACACACGTCGTGTCTGCTGTGCCGCCAAAGGAAAGTTACGTAAACATGCGTCATAATTCGAATATTTGGAATACAGTGATACAACGCCATGTCTGCATCAGTTGCCGTTTTGCCTATGTGTTGAACATCATATTTACTGTCAGTGAGGGGCGGCGCCGCCTCACTTGTTCCTTTCTCTTTTGATAAATTCCGAAATGTATAATTTAAAATAAAGATGTAAAAATAAAATGTAGGAATTTTAAACATTTAAAATAAAAATGTAAAATAGAATTTTACATTTCTGCTGAAAACCTCAGACGGTAAGAGCAGTGTCACGTTTTGCCGAATTGCAGAAGAAAAGTGGCATAAAAAAAAAAAAAACAGCAGCAATCATAATGTCACGAAGTAAATGCACTGAGAGCGGAACGTTTTTCTACGAATGTTTTCATGCCTCCCTCCTTTTTAAAGCTGCCATGCCAAGATTTAATTTGTGCTCCTGTCAGTGAAAGTGATGAGAGGCGAGTGTTTCCGCCCTCCAAGTGATCCCACATTGTTCCTCTGTGTGTTTCCGTTTCCCCCCATCAGTCAACATCCAATTTGTGAGAGGGAGAGGACAGATTGACTAGTTGTTATGGGGCGTATTGATTGATTATATCCTTGTTTATGTAACCAGTAGGTGAAATATAGGAGGGTGCAAAGGCAATGTTGAGGTCATCGAGGTTCCTCTCGCTCTATGTTGTGTCTACTTTTATCACAGGAGGTTGGGTTTAGCATTCTGAACACATTATTCTAAATGTTCCCAGCTGCTGCACAATCTAATTGCATTACGTTAAGTACTCCATGCTTTCTGAGATGATGGTCGGTGAGGTTGTGTTTATTCAGCGCAAGCATATGCGGTGCATGTTTAAATAGGGTTTTGCTATTATGACTTGAGCAGCGAGGACAACACCTTTGGTCAGTGCGGTTAGACTGAGAGCCCGACTCGGAGCTCTACCTGAAACCTTTCATGGTGTATTTTTTATTTCACACACATTCTAATTCAAATGAAAATTCTGATTGCTCACAGTTTGAAAGAAATTGCATGCAACAGAGATAGCCGTCATGAATGTTTCTCCATTCTGTTTTTTGTTTCTGTCCGGTCTTGTTTTATCATTCTTTAAATGCCAAGAAAATGGTGCTGTGATTTATTTTTTTACCCCTCAGAAAATAAACTATGCACTGTTAGAAAAACTGCAGTAAATGCCGAGATGAAGTGCACATGCTGCTTGATTTGAATAGAGGAAAAAATGAATTCCGCAATAGGACTTGTATTTGTGTTCAGCCAACTAAACATTGCCCGTGGGGCTGCATTAGTGGGCGGGATGAAAGCGAGGACATTCTTCTTCATCCCTTTCTTTATCATTTCTTTATTATTTTTGTGCCCAAATTATTTGGCTGGGTGGCTGCAGTGAGGCCCTTGTGTAACATCTGCTTGCAAACATAGTGGAATGTGTCTAATCGGCCTAATTAAAGTTCATCATATTGCCAGACTCCTCCCTTCCTCCTGCTCCGTCCCTGGGGTGGTGTGATTTCAAATGAAAGTCGGCTTGATGAAAACGTGACGTCATTCACAGGGCTTCCGATAGGAGCGCTGCAAAGCCCCGAACTTCTGCGTCTTCCTTCGTGGATTCAGATTTTTTCTCTCTCTACAAATCTTGCAACTTTGATGAATGCTGTTGAACAACAGAAGGGCTGCTCGCTTGGAAATATGAGCTCAACTGTCTAATTAACGTTTCTTGGTGAAGATGTGAGCACACTGTCATAATTCAATGCTGAGTGTCCTTTCAGAGAATTTTGAAAAAGCTACATTATTAAAACCAGACTAGAAACTTCACTGTAAACTTGTGGAAGGTTAAAATCAATCTGGAACTATTGGATATGTCAGTTTTTAAGGTTCACCGTTTGATCCGGAGGATTTCCTAGACGGCCTTCCATGATAGGAGATAAAAATAGGCTGCTGACATTCTGCTGGTCAAGTTTTCCTTTCCGCTCGGGTAACAACTACACAAGCAGTGTCGGGTGATTCCTTTAATGTTACTGCTCCTCTGGAAATACAAGGGACTGTTATGTAGAGCTTTAGGTTGCCTGCGAAGCATGGTGGACTGCGATTGGCTGCCTGTGTGTGTGTGTGTGTGTGTGTGTGTGTGTGTGTGTGTGTGTGTGTGTGTGTGTGTGTGTGTGTGTGTGTGTGTGTGTGTGTGTGTGTGTGTGTGTGTGTGTGTGTGTGTGTGTGTGATCGAGAGTAACCCCCAGCTACTACGGGTCATTAGCAGAAGATTACCCAGACACATCTAAGTGCGCGCACACACACACGCGCGCGCGCGTTTTACAATGAAACAGTCTGCTTGTGAACAAGGGTAACAGTCTGGACACCACTTTCTTTCTTATTGCATCCAACATGTCTCTTCAGGAAACTGTTGGTTTAAGAAAAAGAAAATGTGTGATAGTGTTTGAACTCGACTGAAGAACTGTAACAAAATGTTGTGAGGAACCTTGACAGCGGTGAGACCCTGCGCTTAAGCCCTGTCAGCCCCTGCCTGTTCCCCTTTCATCCTCTAATGCTCTTATCCAACGTGCTTTTTCTCATGCAAACCTCTTAAGTGAAGAAGGAGACCCTTAAAAAAGAGAATAAAATCGTGGAGATGGACCTAGAAAGAAAGTCCTTTAAGAGCAGGAGAGTGTGTTGGTCTGTTGTGACTGTGTTTCATAAATATTAGGTTTTTTGCGTAAAGGGTGAATTATTGCGGTTTGATTACTGTAACTCACAGTAGGTGAGATGTAAAGTTTATTCATCCCAGCGGTTTTAATTTATGCGAGCCGCCTGTCTGTATTTGAATCGTGGTACTCGGCTACAGAAGCCAATTTGCCATTTGCATCATGCAGCGATACATAAAGAATCTGGCTAACGAATACATTCTACATCATGATTTAAGCCAATAGCGTTTCTTGATTTATTTATTTACTTTTGCCTCCAGTTTTCCTCGCAAACAGCACGTCAGAGATCGTGCCTGACAAAAAGGAGAGGAGCGCCCACAGCGGCAGGCGCCCGGCCGGGTTTCCATTCGACCTTCAGCGACAAAGGACTGACCTGCTGCTCACCTCTGTATTTTCCACTATTATGTGGCCGCGTGTCGTGATGGCTTGTGTTGTCGGTCGGACTGGTTGGAGGAAAACTTTGGTCCTCCTCCTCTTCCTCCTCCTCCTCCCCCTTCTGTCAATCAAAATGAAACACTTTTGCTTCCATCCCGTGACGATGGCGCGAGCGATGTCATGGAAAAGAAATAGAAGAAGAGAAAGAAGCAGTGTTAAAGTAGTAGAAGCTTCAGGTTGCAGTGACATCCTTGACAATCTTTTTTTTTTGTATTTTTGTTACCTTAACCGTGTGTGTGTGTGTGTGTGTGTGTGTGTGTGTGTGTGTCTGTCTCGTGATTTCTCCTGACTGAGACTAAACTAGTTAGCGTGTCTGGAATAAAGGGGGTCACTGTCATCTCCTGGTTAAGAAATACTACTTGTGGCTGCTGGAGATTCCTGGGGTGGGGGTGAGGGCGGTGAGGCCTAAAAATGGTTTTGTATACGTTCATTTAATTGTGGCAGGCCGCCACAAATTGATTGGAACCCGCTACACATTGACATTTTTCTATTTTAGGCAGCGGCCTTCGGCTCTTGCCAAATGTGTGGCGGACGTAGGACACACGCCTGACATGTTCCCTGCATCCCAGCTTCCACTGCCCCCACACTGTGGATTAGGATGATGTTCAGAAAAAGGGCGGAACAGCTGCCATATGCCAGCAATCGCAATGCAAAAGCCATTGGAAACCGTTTAAACAGGGGACAAAAAAGCAAAGAAAAGATATGTTTTTAAAAACTGTTTTTGTCCTTGCAGGGTTGCCGTCCACCATGTTAAGGTAAAGCCCAGGTGCGCGGTGTTGACCATGCTAAAGCGCCTGGACAAAATCCGCTTCCGGGGCCCCAGGACGAGAGAGGACTTCCCCGACCTGGCCGAGTCGCCGCCCGCCTCCGACAACGAATGTAGCGACGACGTGCAGCTGAAGCCCAGGACGGCCCCGCGAGATGCCGATGAGCTCCTGCGAGACCCCGTAAGACCAAGAAAGTCCTTTATGTGTCATTATTGCTTTACAACGCTCTGACCCCAGGGACAAAAAGAGCAGTCGCCTCTTTATTGAGAACCTTGAGATGGGAAAGCTGTTAACGCCTTGAACTCAATGAAATTAAAGGATGAAGAGCACCCCTCCCCACCCCAGAAGGGATAGAAACAGCCGTGCGCTGCAGAAAAAAATAAACGCGTCGGTGAGATGAAACGCCACGGTGACGGCCGGGGGAAAAAAATTGAAGAGTTGGGAAAGATTAAAGCCGGACAAAGTGAAAAAGCGGGCGAGAGCTGGAATTAATCCTCAGTAGATTGGACTCAAAGAAGCGGAGGGGGGAATAGAGAGGCAGAATGGGGGAGAACCCCCCCCACCCCCCACCCCCTGCCACAACTGTGCCCAACAAATCCGATTGGTGTTTTTTTTTTTTATATATAGATCGTCTCTCCCACCCTGAGATGCTGTTCGATTTCATCAAGTCTAGTCCCCCCCCCCACCCCTCTCACACACACACACACACACACACACACACACACACACACACACACACACACACACACACACACCAAGTCTTCGTTCTTGGCTAAACACATCATCATACCCTCCACAGTGGTGGATTATGAATTGGTCAGTTTATCATCAAATACAACATCAGAGGCCCATGTAGTTGCTGCGCGGCGGTGAATGACACCGGCGCCACCACGCGACCTCGCACCATTGTGTAACACGAGCAGAGCTGCGATTTGCACCGCGACCTCCGTGCCTGGGTGCAAGAAATCATCTGCTGCTACTGGCTTCCAGGTGACGTGGCATACTGGGTACGTTTTCCATTCAAATGGAGCACGCGCAGGAAGGAGGTGCTGTTCGAAACTGGCAAAGTTTGGGTGGTTGAGTCGCGAATGGCACGAGCAGTCTATAAAAATGAAAACAAAACAAAACAATAACGCGTCCGCGCTTTCTGTCAGGTGCACTCATTATACAATGTATTTATGATATAACCGCAAATCACAGTCATTCTTTCAGGAGATTGTGCAGGTTCTGTGCCATGACTTGAACTGAACACTTTCTTTTTTTTTCTTCAAATTCAAATCTTCCACAAAGAGTCGGCCCGTGGCTTCGGAGATGGCAACCAAACAGAACCACCATCGGCATCCAACGCAGTGTCCTCTCTGTCTTGGCAGCCTCGACGCGTCGCTCGCTGCGAGTCATCAAAAATAACACAGCATCAAACTGTGCCGCTGGTTTCACGCTGCGTGTGCGCTTCCCTCGGCCCGTCACTGGGCCATCCTGACTCGGATGGCACGTGCGCTCCTCTCGGCGGCGGCGAGGTCTCGTCTGAGAGTTGCACTGTTTTGTGTCGCTGCGCCACTGCGCCGCTGCGCCGCTGCCGGCCTGGCCCCAGCATTGCACCCACATCACGGCACTGATGAGTCACAGTCTGGGAGACCCGAAATAGACCGGGAGGACTTTTTATGCCCGCTGGGACACACACACACACACACACACACACACACACACACACACACACACACATGCATGCATGCATGCAAACACACAACCACACAACTTGAGCCGCACTGTCTCTCCCACAAAGCTGTTGCATCACTGGTTGCACGGTGGAAGCCTGGCCCTGTGTAGTACTTAGCCCGTCCCCATTGACTCACTGCAGCTTTGCCGGATTGACTGTCATAATAGTAATACTCATAACAATACAAATAATGCTGACAATACTCGTAATGAATATGTTTTCTGCAGTACTTTTCAGAGTATTTTAGTCACTTTAAAAAACAAACAGAAAAAGGATCATTCTAAGGGTTAGGATATCTCACCCCCCCCCTTCCAGGACCAGGTCACATGATCTGGGCATTAGTCTCATCTTCATTACCGATGTGCAATCCATGCACTAAGCTCTTTTTTCCCCTGGCAAACTAGCCTGCGCCATCAATACTAAACAGGCAGAACGTCACCACGCAGCTGCCGTTCATCCGTCGCACACTCGACCGCAAATGACCCCGCAGAAACGCCGCACAAAGTTTTGTGTGTTTGCCGCATTCCGGCTGTGTTGCAGAGCCGTCATGTGAGCGGTATATTCTGATGGGGTGTTCTGCATTACACATACAACAATATTGTTTGGCATTTGGACGTGTAAATATTAAGATGTTCTCCACTGGCAGCAGAGCTGGTGCACGTTAATCAGCAACGCTACACAATGGGAACGTGGTGGTACTCACTTGTAGAGAAGCAGGTGAAAAATAGTTTGATTTCCCCTAACAGACGGCTTCACATGACGGGTGTCGGTATTATTACTGAACTAGCTTGTTGGACCCTCCCTCCCCATTTAGCTTCACAGTTTGGATAAATGCACTTTAGCTGCTGCTGCTGCTGAGCTCAAGCGTTGACGTTGTTCCTTAAAAGCAGCGAGATGCAGAATTTCTGTCATGTTGGGAAACGACAGATTTGCCAGTAAGTCAGACTGCGCCAGGGTGCGAGGGTGGTTGGCAAGTCAGCCAAAGTAAAAAAAAACAAAAAAAAAAAATAGAAGTTTGGACTGTCAGGCTTCACTTCTAGTATGTGCAGCCATTAGGGGAGAATTTACTGAAATCTCCCTTGAACATTTTTAGGTGTTTTTTCCTTGCCGTGTGAAATCCCATCCCCCCCCCCCCCCCCCCCCCCCCCCACTGGGTTTGCCTCGTGAAACCGCAGAGAATTTAAAAGCACTGGCATTCACAGGACACAGAAGGGAGATAATAACATCAATATTTCTCCAGCTGTTCGGCTGAAACGGAAAGTAATTGAGTCAATGATAAAAGATGGGAGTAATGAGGAACATGAGCTTTAAACACCAATTCATTTTATTTTAGGGCAAGCTGGTCTTCCCACATCAGTTAAATTAATGTTGAACTCTCATTGGGTGTAGTTGGTTGCTACATGTACAGTCAGCTAAAATAATGTAAACACACATCAGGAAAAGAAAACCTTGCATTAAGAGTTCATTTGTATCAGTACTTCGATACATCCAGATGCCTCCTTGGATGTTTGATCAAATTACGAAAACACTGCGTACTGTTGGACGATGTTTTCCCAACAGGTGGCGCTACCCTCATCAATGTAGCGTCAACAAGTGTTGAGGTAAGAAAGGTCACCCAAGCAGCAGTTGGCCGGATGCATAAACTGTCTGGAAGCCAATGAGCAGCGCTTTGAGCACCTCTCGTCATTGCAGAGGCCAAAGGCCACTTGCAAGAATCTGGTGACGTCTAAGTAAACTTGATATTGAAATATTTCTGCCAGTTTTTCTTTGCCTGATGTGAGGCCGAACTGTGGATGAAACGACCTCCAAATGCTCACTGTGCCCGTCGTTGGTGCGTCCGCACCCAGTGGCGGTTCAGTAACGGCCCGCTGCCGTGACGCAAGGCTAACCTGACGTCCTGCAGACGTTGGCTGTGTGTGGAGGCTCTGGGGGAGGGGCCTGGGGCAGGGTTGGGGGGAGGGGGAGGTGTGTGATTAATCAGCTGATAATCTTCCACGGCGTGACGTCAGGGCCTGACCCGCTTTTCACAACCTGGAGGCAGCGAAGTGATGGTGGGCTGGCGGGGCTGAAGCGCATCTCGCCCTGGCGCCGTGCTGGCCGAGTTGTCTCTTTAACTCCTCCCCCCTCGCTCCCCCCCAGACCCCCCTCTGTTCTACTCTCTGAAGTGCCCCTGCAGTCAGTCCAGGAGCACCCTCGCTGCCTCCAAGCCAAGTTTTCTGCTCCCTCCCTCTCTGACTCGCTGCTGCTCTCTCTCTCTCTCCCTCTCCCTCTCTCTCTGACTCGCCGCTGCTCTCTCTCTCTCCCTCTCCCTCTCTCTCTGACTCGCTGCTGCTCTCTCTCTCTCTGTCTGTCTCTCTCTCTCTCTCTCTCTCTCTGTCTGTCTCTCTGTCTCTGTCTGTCTGTCTGTCTCTCTCTCTGTCTGTCTCTGTCTCTCTGTCTCCCTCCCTCTCTGACTCGCTGCTGCTCTCTCTCTCTCTCTCTCTCTCTCTCCCTCTCTCTCTCTCTCTCTCTCCCTCCCTCTCTGACTCCCTGCTGCTCTTGCTCTCTCTCTCTCTGCCTGTCTCTCTCTCTCTCTCTCTCTCTCTGACTCGCTGCTGCTCTTGCTCTCTCTCTCTCTCTCTCTCGCTCTCTCTCTCTCTCTCTCTCTCTCTCTCTCTCTCTCTCTCTCTCTCGCTCTCGTCCTTGCGCATGCCGAGCACGTTTTTGTGCCCGCCAGCGAGATGCAGCAGAGCGTCGTTCTTATTTTATTTTTTTCAAAGGACCCCCTCTGCCGTAGCGCTCGACCTGCAGCCCTCGTCGCCGCCATCATCATTATCATTATCATCATCATCATCATCATCATCCTCTCCCCTTCCCTCCCTCCGTCCCTCCTCCAGCTGTCCTTCCCTTCGTCCGCACCTCCTCTCCTCTCCTCTGCTCTCCTCTCCCCCTCACGTTCCACCTCCACGCGTCAGTGAAAAAGTAGCGTAGGTTGTCGGAGGGGCGAGGAGCGAGGAGCCGTCGTCGGGACGCCAGTGACTCATCACTTTTGCTCTAGCTGGGAGAGAAGAGGAGGGGGAGGGTTTGGAGGGGTGTTTCCTCTTTTTCTTTCTTTTTTTAATTCTCCCCCCTGCCTCGCACCAGCTGGACCGTTCCAGGACGAGTGAGTCACAGCAGCAGTGTTTATTATGGGGTGTCAGTGACTGCCTTCATCTTGTTGTTGTTGTTGTTGTTATTTGTTGAGTCACTGAGTTTTGTTCTTCATGCCCCTGTGTGTGTGTGTGCTTCTTCTCCTCCTGCACAGGCGGGCTCGGGGTCTCCCATCATGGCCACGGCCATCCAGGAGTTCCAGCGGACGGAGTCTGACCGGCTCAACGAGGTCAAAGGTCACCTGGAAATCGCCTTATTGGAGAAAC
Organism: Nelusetta ayraudi; assembly: GCF_046127955.1. NCBI lineage: Eukaryota > Metazoa > Chordata > Actinopteri > Tetraodontiformes > Monacanthidae > Nelusetta > Nelusetta ayraudi. The sequence goes on from NW_027466185.1 coordinate 2,274,811, forward strand.
ACTTCCTCCGTGAGTAGCACGACCGTCACGGCGAACGCTCGGAATTCACTCGGTGGAAACTCTCTGCACCCGTTACTGTCGTCGTTGCCGTACATCCCGATTATTTCTTTAAACCTCTCGGCCGTGTGAGTCACTTTCATTCAACGTTGTTTTCAAACTCTCTGGACGTGCAGCTTTTCCAGCATTTTACTTTTTCCTTGTCTCGCTTTGTTCCCTGTTTTTCATTTGAGGTTTGGCCTTTTTTTTTTCTTTCTGGTTGCAAATTCGTTGCTCTGCTGCAGCTCCTGTTAGTCATACATTAATTTTTGAACAAAGTCGACAAACTGCACTCAGACCTGTTGTAGATGTGGTGCCACCAGACCCTCACGAGGTCGTACATTCTCACCAGCGTCGACCCTCATGAGCTCTTCGTGCTGCGTTTCCCTTGAAGCAAGGTTGGATTCGCACGAAAAACAGAATATTAACATTCGTGGTTGTCGAGTTTCTGCACCCACAAACAACTGGTGCACCTGCAAAGTTGACCCACTTTTGCAAGTTTTTAATTTTCCTCAGCCGGTACCCATTGAGGGAATACCTTCCATCCCGATCGTCTTTCCCTTGGAGGCTGTTGCAATGTTTTTTTGTGTGTCACTGCTGCAGCATCAAGTAAAGCACAGCCCTCTGTGGCCAAAGAAGCACATCAGATTTTCTGTGGTTTTTTTTTTTAGCAAACTAACACAAACACAGATGAAGCGACCATGCTTGATGTCATGCGGTGGGTGGTCCAGACTGGACTGGACCTGGACTGCGTGCAGAGGCGCAGATGTGTAGAGTGACAGTGTGAGAGACAAGAACCCCCCCAGGCCAGACCCACTTCAGTCCAGTCAGTCTGTCTTTTCAAGGACCCTTCTCTCTCTCTCTCTCTCTCGCTCTCTCTCTCTCTCTCTCTCTCTCTCTCTTCGCTGCCTCCCATCGACCAACCTGAGACTTCATTCTTTTCCCTTTGTGTCGCAGTTCTAGTGATGAGGGTTGAGGGAGTGCCAGCAGAGCAGGAGTGCGTTGGCACCTAATGGAGTTGTGATATATGTGTGGTGCACTCGGGCATCGCGGGATGTCATTTTCCTTCTTTTCTTTTTTGCGCTCTGCTCTGTTTTCCTGGGCTCAGACCCTGAGTCCGCATTCCCCCATGGCGTTAAGCAAAGAGATGAATGCGGATTTGCACCTATGGCTCTGTCTGTACGGTTACTTAAAGCAAGTCAGATTAGTCCGGGGTAAAGAAAAGGCTCCTTGTGCCGTGACGTTTAAGGTTTATGTGTTGCGTAATGGCTTTTTGGAAACATACATAACATTGAAAAAAACAACCCAAAAAACCCCCCAAATGTTTGTTGTGGCAAATGTGTCTTTAACTTTCCACAACAAAGAGAGCAGCAGGTGCATTCTTCCTCATCTCCATCTTTCAGTTGTGTACTATAACCTGTCGTGGGGTTTGTGTCTCCATGCGTGTAAACCACACTGGAATCCTTGAACTACAGCAGGGATAGGGTTTTGTTTTGTGTTTTTTGTTCTCGTGACTCCATGCACCAGGAAGTGTGTGTGCAGAGCATGCAGCAGTTCCATAACACACACACACACACACACACACACACACACATGCGTCTCAGGGAGCACTACATTTGCCAATAATAATAAATCACTTGTCATCTTCTTGTTGCTTTTATGATGAAGGGAGGCCGAACTCATGGTTGGAATGTTAAAGTCTGGCTCACTGGCCAGCCCTGAGAGGGTGAGCAGCGGAGGACTTTGATTGATTTGCGCCGTTGCTTCCTCAGTTTAACTCATCCTACATCTAACCGGCTTTGTTGGTGGATGCTAATGAGCGTTGACTGGGATTCCACCTCTCCGCTCGAATAAATGTGTTTTTATTGGCTGCCATGGAAGCAGCGGTAGTTGGAGTGGCTAAAATATTCATCACATGGTTCAGGCTGTAACGGCGGTGGCGGTGGCGACAAGCAACTGAGATCCGGCACTCACGCCACCGTTAGCATTTAAATGCTCCTCTCTCCTCCTGGGCTCGCGCTGAGGCTCTGCTGACCTTTCCAGCTGACGGCGTGGCTTCTCCACCTCCGAACATCAGATGATGTTCTGGCTCCCCCGCAGCAAGAATACGAGACTGGCAGTCTTTCCGAGATCCCAGAACGGGTGTTGTTTTTTTTCTTGTTGCAGCACCTGAGAAATTATTTAAGCTTCTTGGAAGTCTTTCACACACAGGGAGCCGAGCGTGGGTGTGTTCACGCTCTCTCTCTCTCTCTCTCTCTCTCTCGCTCTCCCTCCCCTGCTGACATCTTTCTCACTGCTGTCGAAAATAATGGCGGAGGCCCCGGCGCTGCGTGCCCAAAACAAACAGGTCGACTCTGGAATATTGTCTCCGGCATTCTCAGGAGTTTCCTGTGTGTGTGTGTGTGTGTGTGTGTGTGTGTGTGTGTGTGTGTGTGTGTGTGTGTGTGTGTGTGTGTGTGTGTGTGTGTGTGTGTGTGTGTGTGTGTGTGTGTGTGTGTGTGTGTGTGTGTGTGTGTGTGCGGTCACTCTCACCTTCTTCCTCCCTGCCAGTGGCGACAAACGGCCGGTGCTATTCTGAGGGCGCTCCATTAGTTCATTTGTCACCATGTTCCCGGACGTTGGACGCACACCGACGTGGATGTATTCGTGGGAGGGTCTGATTGACCTCTGCTATTACTGCTGCGGCCATTATTTCACTTTTTTTTTTTTTTTTTTTTTGGTGTGGTCATTATTTCGTCCCTTCCTCTCATTTGTTTTCCTTTTGCTCTTCAAGCATCGCTGTCTGCACAAGAGACACACACACACACTCACACAAACACACACACACACAGTAAGTAAGTAATTACAGTTGTTTGTTAGGCTGTGCCACTCCGTCTTGAGAATGAATGCATAATGAGTCTTGAGTCGTTGAGCTCTTTTTCAAGTCACATGACCCAAAACTAATGGGTCCCTTCTTCTTATTGGTTTGTTTTGTATTTATAAGAAGTGGCTTCACTGCAAATCACTGCCTGAGTCAGAAAATGGTCCCAGTTTCTAGGGGTCTCCTTCTCTGTGGGAGTGTGCGGTCAGGGCAGTTGGGTTTTGGGCTGACCATGCTGTTGATTTTGCACCAGCTCTGCACGGTTTTCTCAAGGTTATGAATAAAAAGCGATCTTCACAGTGTCCAACCCCAAAACATTGTCTGGGTGAATTCCAATTCCTCCCTTAACCCTCAATCTCAACCCTCAATCTCAAAAATGCGCGCTCCCACGAGGTGCAAGTGCTGTCCCGATTCTAAGAACGTCAAGTTAAGGGAGGAGTTTCAGGGCTGTATCGCCCTCAATATTGAGATTCTCCGGCACCACCCTTGGGAGTCAGGGCTACCCAGAAGGCATTGTGTATTTTCGCCAAGACATCTTCGAAAAATGGCGATGAAAAAAGCGAGCTACAAATGGAAGTATTTTCTTAGTTAATAAAGATATAAATATTGCAAAACCATTTTATTGTCTTAGTTTGAGACTTTTTTATGGATTATTGACATCGTTGTTGCGTAACATTTTTTTTTTTTTAACTTTACGATGCTTGTCAGCTGGACCGGTGGTCCCGGCTTCGCGTTACTTGTATACGTCGTTGTGTAGCGACGGAGGACTTCTTCTTTTTAGTCGTCTTCTTCTTTTTCTCCTTCTTCTTCTTCGTCGTCGTCGTCTTCTTGACTGACTGGGCGTAGCTTTGGCGTAAGGCCGCCCCCCACAGTCTGAAGACGTAACTGCACTTAAGGGGTGTCCCATTTCTAAGTCACAAGATACCCTTACACTTATTTTTGAGGGCCAAAGATTGAGATTTAAGGGCGAGGGTTGAGATTGAGGAGTTAAGGGAGGAATTGGAATTGGCCCTTAGTCTCATGTAAAGCCATCTAGTGTCCAAACACTGAAAATCACGCCGATATCTGAACCCGAAGACTTGCTCGTTGTGACATCACAAAGGGCAGATTCCTGAAACTGCATCTAGTCGGTGTATAATGTCTAAAAAGAGACTTTAAAATGATGTTTTAGCACAAAGAGCATCCGGAAGACATTCATTGACGAGCTTTAAGGCTTGAAAACAAGAAACGGCAGCGGCCGCGATAAGCAGCCTGGAGCAGCAGACCTCGCAGAGCGCTGGGCTTTTTTTTGCCATGGTTTCCGAGATACTTCTAGTCACCAGTGCTGGGCCGGGAGGAGAAGCGTCAACCTGAATGTGTCCCGCGGGGGATGAGGACGGAGCTAAACTGACCCCTTCTTCCGGCTGCGGAGAGGGAAGTGCGGGTGGAAATCACCTGGTGTAATGAAACGAGCCGAGCTTTTATTGCTTCCCTCCTCCGTCTCCTCCACGTCCGCCCTCGTCCGCTTTCCTGCCTCCTGCGTTCCGCTCCTCTGAAGCACTTTTCGCCCGGCGACGTCCCCGGCCCGGCCCGACCCGACCCGTCGGCCTTAAGCTGTGTGTGCACATTTTCCCTCTTTCAATATTCTCACATTGCAGCGCGCGACGTGTCCCGCTTTTAATTGGCTTTATCGAGCGCGCTTGCCCCCCCCCCCCAGTTCCATGGTGTTTTAGAGAACGGCAGCGAGTCGCAGAACCATCACGCTTTGAGGTCACGCGTTGAAGGTCACTGCGAGGGCGTCGCTGCGCACAACACAGAGACTGGCTGATCAATAGCCGTGTCCTGGCTGCTGCTGTCCTACTTCACGGCGGGGCGCACAGGCCCACATTTAACGGCTACTCACAAATATGCCTGCCGCTGCTGCCGCAGTGTCGCCGAGGGCCTTCTGCAGTCGGCAGTGAGACCGTACCAGCGGCTAACGGGTCCTTTCCAGACGCACAAATCGGAAGTTAACTTTCAGTCCATGAGCTTAATCACACCAACAAGGAGGACGCAACTAGGGGTGCGAGAACTTAATAGGCACGAATCACTTATTGTGCATTTACATGTAGCAAAACAGAAACCTAAAAAACACGACTCCCTGTAATTCTCTTTAGTGCATTTTCAAAAGTTTGCTTTAAATTCACTTCACCTTGGCAAATGGAAAATGCTGTCAAGGCCAAAACCAGCCACCAATAAATTTGAGCTACTTGCTCCTTTTGTTAAAGCCACAGAATTACCACAGAGTGTAAAGCTTAATTGTTGTTGTTGTTGTTTTTTTTTTTTACTTTGTTGTTGGCTTGTGTCAAGCTATCTGTTAACTGTTGCACATCAGCTGCCTTTAATTTTGAAAGGACAAATCATGTCCTCACAACTAACACATAGCTAATAGTTGTTTGCAGCAGCAGTGTTGGTATTTGCATGCAGCTTAGTCACTGTTGATTTTTGTCGAGGTCACTCAAGCTTGGTTAAGAAAAATCTAAAAAAAAATTCCTGATAAATAGCCATTCAAATATTTCTATCTTTATCTTTTCTGCTTTTGCAGTAAGAGACGCTAGAAGTTGGAGGCAAACGGCAGGTTGAAGCGTGGCATTTTATTTCTTTCATCTTTTTGTCCTAAAATACAAAAAGGTGACAACTCAAAAGGGAATAACTTAAAATCTGAAGGTGTCACCCTTGGAAAACAGGCGTATATATATATATATATATATATATATATATATATATATATATATATATATATATATAGATCTATAGATATGTTGTCCACTGCAGAAAACAAAGGTGACTTGTCTTAATTTGTCACCCTGGGTAAAATCAACCCGCTGGGACGTCCGCTACACTCATTACTGGGCACTTGTACGGTCTGCTGATGACTCATTTACCTCCTCGGGCAGCTGCAGGACATGCCGCAGGGTAATCATGTCGAAACCTCATTTCGCTCTGGCCGAGATGAGTTCTGTCCAGGAGGAAATTAACTCACCAGGGCGGAGGTGAGCCTTGGCTGCATGGAAGATACATTTTTCTATTGTTTGTTTTAGATGTATTTACACAAGACCTGTTTTTCCTATTTGATCCTGCTGCAAGTGTAAGAGCTGTGCTTTAGGTGCGCTTGGACGAATGCAACAGGTGGGGTTGTGGCTCTATGTCAACATGCTTGATGAATTTGCAGACAGTTTGAGGAGATAATTGAACCGGAGTCCAATCACATGCTGTTGCTTCCTGAAGATTCCACAATCTCGAGCAGATATCAATAATGGTTACCGTATTATGGTTAATTACCGCCGACCAGATGCTCCCACCCCTGCTCAACGAGCGTGCAATGATGTTATCACCATGACGATTTACATGCATTTCAAACACAGGAGCCCTGTTGAGACTAGTCTGAGTTCTTCTCCTTCCCTGCCAAAGGAGTCATGTGACGAACAAGCTACTGGCAAAGATAGAGCGTTGTTGTGTTTGATGCCGGGTGCGAAGTTTGGGATTTAGCCATGAAGTCGGTCAGAAGTTGACAGAGTGGGGAGAGGGAAAGAACAAGAAAGTCAGAAAAGCAAATGAAATCTAGGTCATCTGGAGACATTGAGGATGGAAGTGGGCTTTTCTGGAGGAAAGTGAAACTAAAGAGCTCTGCATCATCCTTGCTGTCAAATAGAACCTCGGGGACATACCAGAGAGTAAAAACTGACACTTTTTTATTAATATGTTAATGATTTCACGTCCCTTTTTATCAATATAAAGAACTTTCTGTTACTTTGACACCTGCAGATGAGCTGCAAACCGCACTGGCCGGGCTTCCCTTTCACTCTCAGTCAACCCGCCACCCAGAATGGGAACAATGAGAGTCCAATGTGAATCTCCCTCTCTCTCCATCACCCCCTCGCTCCGCAGGCCCCCCCCCCACACCCCGTGCCCCCACCTTCTGGCTATGAAAGAAGCCATTGTCTCTGACCTGGATTGGATAAACCCTCAGTACTTTTCCTTTCGGAGGTCTTGAAAAACTTTCACCGCCGGGGGCGTGAAAACGCGACCTGCGCTTTGCTGGCGGACGCACAGCTTCATGCATCACGATGGCAGCGAAACAGATCAGGCCGGACGCCGCGCGCGCGTTCTACCGTTTTCCTAAATTGCGTCGCAAATCTCTTACATAAATGCTGGACGCGCACAGTGCGCGCGCCGACGGCTCGGCTGCGCTCAGAAATCTCAGATTCCCGGCCCCCTCAGCCCGTTGGCCGCCCGGTGCGGCCCCACCTCTCCCCACCTCTGCTGCCCTCCTTCTCCCTTTACAAAGTGCCCAATGCTCTCAGATCGACGCTGACCACTGGCCATGACTCTGGCTGAGAGGGCCGCAGCAGCAGCAGCAGCAGCAGCCTCGCGGTCTCTCTTGTGACAAGGCTTGGAAACGCAGTCGGTCCAGAGATGTAGACGTCCATGTGGAGCTTTAACGGGGCTGAAGAGCTTCTCAGCCGCGATCCGGTTAGTTGAGCCGCCCTGGGCATGGCTCGCTTCCAGGAGCGAGCCAAGGCGGCCACCCTGCCGTCCCGCTCGTGCGCCAGCGTCCCGGGCACGGAGCTGCTTCAGAGGCGGATTGGCTCGTGCAGGCTGGAGGACTGCACCTTCGACAGCTTCGAGCTGCTCTACAGCGGTGCCGTGGATAAGATCAAAAGCCACAAAAGTAACCTCAACCTCAGTAAGTTTTTAGCCCCCCTCCCCTCCACCCACCCTACCTCCCGCGCTTGGCTTTGCTTGAATGCTGCTAAATTGAAGTGTCCCCCCGGGTGAGAAAATGCAGATAAATGTGGACAGCCGGGAGCAGGAAGAGGCTCTCCCTGTATGTGTTTTTAAATGGGTGTAACGTGGCCCTCACCGCCCACCGTAGCAACAGTCACAGCAGTAATTAAAGCAAGAGCAATGCACTCATGTTGTTGTTGATGACGGGCTACGTAATGTAGTTAATTTTATATGTTTTAAAGGTTTTATAACCTCATGCTCACAGTAGTTGTAAATTTGAAATCCTAAATATGAATATATTTTTATAGTTTTACACTAAATGGCCGTACTGAGGTTCTAGTCTGCAAGTGGTAATTATTGATCATTATGTGCATCATTATTTTTAATGACGGCACACGTTGCCAGACACGGCAGCGAGCTGTTAATCTAAAACGAATATGACAAAACAAGTATTTGCCGTCAGTGGTAATCAGAAGGCAAAGAAAGAACCTTTTCTTGTCCGTCTCGCTGTTTATTTTCTAATGCGTTGTGTTTGGCAGAAGTTGTCAGGAAGACTTTCATGCGTCATTAATTGCACTTGATATTACATCAAGATTTATTTATTTCTTTATTTTGACTCCAGGGCACGACATCAGTTATTTCAATCTTAGATCGGAACCTCATCTGGGAAATGATCTCTGTTATCTTCCATCCCACCTGCCACCGAGACTCTTCTCTGGTTCAATGTCCTCTGTAATGAGTCGTGAAGCCGACCATCTCCCTTTCCACTCTAACCGTCTAGGTAACCGTCTCCTCTGCGTCCAGGTTCACTCCTCGACAGACCCAACCTCGCCCCAGGCGAATGTCATTTTCAACTCCTCAGCTGGACGTGACATCATGGCTTGATCATTTTGAAAAAAATGAAAAAGTTGCGACAAAAAGGATCTAGATTCTGGTGCCAGTTCAGTCCGGATTATTCTAACACCTTTGCTACTCTCACTGTAGTTTTTTTTCTTTTTTCTTTTTTAACTGCATCCTAACCAAACTGTAATCAGTAATGGTTGTAACCAGTCAGCTATTATTGAACGTTTACACATTTAATAACAATAACCAATTCTTTTCCCGACATGTTTATTTTTCTCTGTACTGAAAATTGAAGAGTGACCCCTATGCTGAGGTACTCAGCACTGGATCAATTTGATCTACTTTTATACACAACAGCTCAATAGTACAGTGCATATATTTTTGTACAAATGTAGGGAGTAAAAGTAAAGGAAGTGAAGTACAGATAACTGAAAAATCTACTTAAGTGCAGGAAGAGGTAGTTTATTTCCTTACTTCCCACCTCTGACCTCCAGCCATCGTCGCTGTCAGGTGACATCATTTTTCAAATATTTTTGTACTTTTTGGCGGCGGGGGGCAGGAGGGGGTGAATTCGAACATCTGCCCGATTCCAAGTGACATCTCCTTGTCTGGCTTTTGGCTAATCTGCTGTCTGTGTTGCTGATAAGTAGCTTTTCACAGTGGCCTGGAGGACCCGGTGATATGGTAACCCAGAATTAAGATTTATATATAGAAGACGGCCAATCTAATTTTAGCGGCACAGCAGGCGTGTTGACGGCGTTATTAATACGCCGATCTGATGCCGAGCAGGGAAACGGGCCGTTCCTCCATTTGTCCATGTCCGACACGCGGCTGCACGGCGGCGTTGTCTGCTGGGTCTTACATGCAGGTGGTGGTCGGTGTGTGTGTGGGGAGGGGTGAGGAGCATTGTGGAGGGCATCCTGGTAGCACTGTGGAATCAAGTGTGAAGAGGCCTCTCTATTTCTGGAGCGGGAAAAGGAAACGCTCGGCGTGGAAGGGAGGAAGCCTTGCAGAGGAAAAGGGCGGCGGGTTCCCTAGAACCCTAGCCCCCTAGAACTTATAGATTGTTTGTGCGTGTACAGAAATAATCACGCGCCTTCTGAAGTCTGGAGCATCGTATCTCGCGGGGGGCAGGAAATTGGCTACCCCCTCGCTGACAAAAACAGCGAGAGGGATTAGAGTCTCGGTGTGAAAACATGCAACAGCCAGTGGGTGTGAAGCAAAAATTGTATTTACTGTATTTTATTTGATTTTTTTGGAGAGAAACCCTCAGTTTCTTTTAAATGCAAAAGCAATGCAAAAGTGTTAATAAAACGTATGCTGCAGCATCCGTGCTTGTCACCTTTAGCAGCAGCAAGGCTTGCCCTCACTTCCTGTTTCGCCTCCCCGTCTTCTGTGGTTTTCGAATCGGCAGTTTGCAGCAGTTGCTTCGTGCCTAGCAGGTGACGCAATGACACAACATGTTTAAAATGCTTCAGGTTGCATGTTGGCCTTGTGAGTCTCTGCCGTTCAACTTTTATCTTTGATTTTCAAATTCGGATGTTGCAAACTTGAGTACAATTTTTTTTGTCTGTGGTTTGTCTTTTTATTTTTCTATGTTCATTTTGTGCGGTGTGAAAACGTGCTCCTCTAACTATTTCGACACGCTGTCCTCGTTAACACTTACAGAGGTGTTATCCAGTTCGTTGTTGCCTATTGGCTGATGCCTGAATCCCAGGAAGACGTCTGTCCGTAATTATGCTTTATTCACCCCCCCCCCCCCCCCTTGACTTGCGCTGTCTTGAAACCCATTGTTTGTGTTTAATGAGCTTAAAGCCGCGCCATGTTTGTTCGCTTTCACACACTTTTAGTGATCTTGTTTTCACCTGTTTCCAGTAGGAAAAGAACACAATGAGAGCTGGCGGCGGCGCGAGGGCTCGATGGCTGAAAGCCTGATATTTCCCCCGTGAACCGAGCTATTAAAAGGGAGACGGAGAACTAAATAAATGCACGCGTGGCTCTCTGGGTGCCGGATGTGTAAGTGAGCTTTTGTCCGTGAACAGATTCGGGTCTTGACACCCCATTGAATAATAATAATTAAAAAATATATATTTCAGAGCCACCTTTTTATTTTGATGCTCGTTCACTTTCAGCTTGTTTACTCGAGTCCTTTCCCCTCCGTTAATGGACATTATGAAACCACCACTGGCGTCACCATCAATTATTCACATTCATTGCAACACAAACTATCACCCCCCTCCTCGACGTCACAGACACCACCCAGGGCGCGTCGTTGCTCCCGGTGGTCATTTGTCTAATAGGTTTACGGTCAGGGACCCGTATCTCATGGCACAGACCAACCCGGCTGCCACTGCTAAACTGCTTAATCCATGGCAATGGCCAACCGACCTAGCAGGTGTACCAAAGGGAGGACGAGGGGTCACAGCAGTGGGAGTGTCCGAGAGACTTTGATTGTCTCAAAGGTCCAGTGTGTAAACTTTGGCCTGATTTATATAGAGCTAATTGGCCTGAGAAATATGTTTTTACTTTGGTAAAAGCTTATTATACTGCCCATAAATACATTCATTAAAGTCAATAGTCATAATACAGTAAAAACAACTGGGTTTTACTACTCATAGAAGGGTTCTTATTTACCCTATATATACAAGAATACACATAGATCAATAAGGGTCTTGCTCCAAGTTAGCTGCCATCTTGCACCGCCATATTTCTAAGGAAGCCTGTAGTGGACAATCCAGCTGCCTGACAGCGTGTTCTGTGTTTAGGATGAATGCTCGCATTCTCAAATAAACCAATGAAGAAGTAGGTGGACGAGGTATCCAGGTTTGTGTGCAAAAACCACCGTAGTTTACTGGCAAGCTCGGGAGGGGGAGGGTCAGTGGTTGAGCGTGCAATCTAAAATGTAACCACTTGATGATGTTGCTGTTTCTTCTTGAAATCTCCAAATATTACACACTTAGAATCCGATGTGTCGTAAGATTTGAGAAAGTGAACTCATGACTGTGTGGTTGCGCTGCAGGAGGTAGCGCTAATTTACACTAAGTTGTGTTGTTAAATGATTAAACTAGTGCCACAAGTGCTACAAGTACTTACTCCTGTTTTGCACGTCCCTCAGTTGCTGTTAACTTGACCCAACACACTCGCTCATCTCTTTTAAGACTGCGCTCGCTGTTGTCAGCTTGTACTTCTCTTCCCTTCACCAGTTCACTCGACAAGTTTCCACTGAATTTTGTTTTAGTTAAAGGCCTTAAAGTGCTTCATGCTCGGGATAAAACACTTTGACAAAGCCCCATCTTCTGAAACGGACGTCCAAATGTGTTTTGCCAGCAGCGCGGACGCACGTGTGCGCTCACTTTCACCGGCCGTCGCTCCTCCAATATTCATGCGTCCCTTTCAGCCGATGACGAGGGGCAGGGAGGAGGCGCCGCTGATGTGGCACCACGCGCTTTGACAGACTTGACACACGAAACCCCGTCGTGTCGGGAGTTTGTGGACAAGGGCAACCAGAACAAAGTAGCAAAGCCAATCATTCTATTTATTCTGGGAGGACTGAAAACTGTCTTCTGACCTTTGTGTCAATCAATAACAACCATTTCACAATTTGGAATTGCAATTTCCTGTTTTTCTTTCTCATTTTCTGATTCAGAATTTACCTTTTTTTTAAGGTTGCATGTTTTTGCACAGTCCACTGTACCAGTGTCTTCCAGCAATAACGTGCCACTAACATGTCGGTGAACTTGCAAGACATGAGGATGTTCCGTCCTTTACGGCTTTTTCTTCTGCCACATTTTGGAAAATACACCCTCAATTTTGCATTGCTGGAAGGTGATGTCTTTGTGATGTCATGGAGGGCTTTGTTACTCCGCTGATGCCTTGCTGTTGCTCCACCTTCCGACACGGAGCATCAGTATTGTGGGAAACTTGTAAGATGCATTTTTTGCAGGGGGCAGTAAACACGGGGCTAATTGTGCTGTTCTTTTTCCGAAGCTGCTCCACATGAAGCCCAGGATGAAAAATGAAGATCAGCAAATTCTTGCACGAGACCTTTAAAATATATATTTTTTTCCTCTTCCTCTTCTTTTCTTCTCCACACTGTCAGATGTCCTATAGTAACCCTGCTAGCACGCGCAAATAGTGTCTCTTCTTCTTTTCATTTCTTTTTTTTGTTAAATTACGCAAAAGTTGAGATGCTGACCATTCGCACATGTGTCTGTGCTGTCCAGAGGAGGAGCTGAGGAAGCTGCGGGAAGAAACCAATGTGGACTCGCTGCGGCAGGAGCTGGAGAGGGAGCGGAGCAAGAGGATAGACCTGGAGCAGAAGATGAACGAGGTGGTCAAGTCCAGGTAGGACAGTCATGGCAGTAGCAGTGGTAGATTAGAATACGATTGAGTACGTTGGGGGTTGAAAAACTCACTAGGCATTGCTTCAGCGAGATGGAAGGTTATTAAAGGTCAAGCCAGGCGACATGTGTCTAACATCTGGCACAAATTACCCCAGTTTTTAAATCCCAGAGATTATGAAATTGAATTTCATCACATTGTGCACGCACGGAGATGAAGATGGCCGGTCAGCGATGTGCCGCAGGGCTGTTGAAGGTTTCCTGCTATTGGAAGCTAATTCGGGGGGGGGGGGGGGCATTTATGCTAATGTGTGCGTTGGCCCCCCCAAAAAGTTTCACATTTCTGAAAACAAAACAAACAAACAAACAAACAAACAAATAAGGCAGTGCTCAGCCGGAAGGCAGCGCTCAGCCGGAAGGCAGCGCCCGCGCAGATGTGTGTCTGTGGGTCGTGACGGCAGTCAGAAATGAGAGGAAGCGAGACGAGTGAGTCACGCGCCCCCAGTCTGTCCCACTGCGACTCGGCGGGCTCTGCTGGTGTCGGTGAAAACCCGAGTCACCCGACACCGAGTGCACCCCCTCCACCACCACAAAAAAAAACAGGATGTGTTTGTACACGGCTCCGTGCGCGAGGTCAGATGATGTTCCGCCGCCTGCCAGTGGGAAATTCCTCTGCCGCCCTCCAACTGTAATTAGAAGCAAAAAGGAACGAGGCCTGAGGAATTTAAATGGTGAACTCGTGAACTGCAACCTGGGAGGGTTTTTTTTTCTCCTGTCTGTCAGCAGATTGATCACACAGGCAGGTCAGGAGTTCTGGTAGCCACAATTAAACCATCCCGGTTGAGAGGGTTTTTTTTTTTTTTGTCATATTTCTCCTTTTTTAAGCAAAATGATTTGAATTCTTCACTGTCAGTATGACTTTTAAAAAAACTCACTTTTGTGATTTTTAACACACGGCGCTCCTTTTCCGTTACCTTGCCCACAGATGAATTTAGTACCAGTACTGGTACATTAGTTTTGAATTCTAGCTCATCCACCTTGCTGCCGTTTTGTTAGATTCTATTACCTGTCATCTTCCTTTAAACACTGAGCCGTGGTAGGTTAAATTGCAATGAATTTGAGATGGGACTCTGGAAAAGCTTCCCAGGGGGAAAAAACAAAACACAGAAGACCAGGAGGGACCAACTGTGAGTTGTAAAATAGAGATGAGTATTTAAATGGACATTTTTATCAGGTATGCGCAGTGTTTTCTAAAAGAATCACATCACTCATCACAAATGCTTCTTATGAAGACTTTTATTTAAAAATGGGGGAGCACGGTTCATTTTATCAATTCTCTGGTATGAAAAATATCTTCTCTGCTCTCAGACTGAAAGAATTCCAACTCTCTGGCCCTCTCTCCATATCTCTTCCCACTCCAGGCTAGAGGACTCTCCGCCGCAGCCTCCCAGGAAACAGCAGTCGCCCTCGAACAATGGCACAGGTGAGAAGCTGGAAGTGGAGGAAGTTGGGCCTCTAGGGGGAAATGAGATACAGGAAATGAGGAGGAAGCGAAGGCTCGCCTTCCTTCGGGGGGTGCGAGTAAATTAAGAGGAGTGAGTCTGGCCGGCTGTCTGCCTGCCTGCCTGCCTGCTGGCCGGCACTGGCTGAGGTTGCTAGAGGTCACTGGCCAGAGCGGAGCATGTGCAGTGGCCGGCGTCCACGCGTGGAGATTAAGAGCTAATCAGCCTCGTCCGGATCAGCTGTACCAACCAAAGACTTGCTGTTCTTCCGGAGGTTCATTGGCGTCATCGCTTCACAGATCTGATGGCCGAGTCGTCCTCAGTGCAGCGGAAGCACGTCGCTAATTCTGCAAATAAAGAAGTTGGTCAGGCGCAGTTGTTTTTGAAAATGAAAGGTGGAGAAGAAATCTAACAAACAAAAGGCTCTTCTTCCGCATTTGCAAAGAGGACTTCAGCCAAGTGTCTGTGTGTGTCTGTGTGTGTCTGTGTGTCTGTGTGCGTGTGTGCGTACGTGCGTCTCAAACACACTTTCTTGTCTCGGTTAAAGTGTCGCTATTTGACTTCCAATGACCTTTGAAGTGTGTGTGTGTGTGTGTGTGTGTGTGTGTGTGTGTGTGTGTGTGTGTGTGTGTGTGTGTGTGTGTGTGTGTGTGTGTGTGTGTGTGTGTGGGGGGGGGGGGGGGGGGGGTTGCTGTGGGTGGGAGGGAGAGAGACAGAGGCTAATTTTGGAAATTGGGTTATAATTGTAGATCACTTTATCTGGGGCAGATGTGGCTGTGCGCTCACGTTGAAGGTGGGTTTCAGTTTGTCTCTAAAAAGGAAATGAATAAACTATCCAACCCGCACTGGTTGTTTACGCACTAACAACCTTGCTTTGAATCAAGTTCTATGTATATGCAAGGCTGGAAACCTCTGAGGCGTGTGAAATTTCTTCACTCTCACACTTTTTTTCCACTTGCTGTGAGACGCGACCTCTGACCGCCGCGGCGGCTGCACATTGAAACCGTTTTGGTTCTGCTGCAGATGCATCGTTTAACCTTTAACTATTGCAGCGTGTAGAGATTTGTCAGAGAGAGAGAGAGAGAGAAGGAGGGAGTGAGAGAGAGAGAGAGAGAGAAGGAGGGAGGGAGGGAGGAGGTCTAGTGGAACTCACTCAGTTCGACCGCAGTCAATTAGTGTCGATGAGCAGGTGCCCAGCGGAGTGCCAGCTGAGTGGACTTCAACTCAACCACACACTGGCTAATTTCTGCTCATCTGCTTCTGGTGCAAAGCTTTAAATGACAACTGATCATTTTCACTCAACATTTTCTTTTATTGTTTCTTTCTACCGTGTCTGCTCAATAAATGATTGAAATTATTGAATTGAATTGTGTGTCCTGCAAAGTAAATGGCCTGTGTGTGTGTGTGTGTGTGTGTGTGTGTGTGTGTGTGTGTGTGTGTGTGTGTGTGTGTGTGTGTGTGTGTGTGTGTGTGTGTGTGTGTGTGTGTGTGTGTGTGTGTGTGTGTGTGTGTGTGTGTGAGATCATTATGTGAAGGCACATATAAACTCTTGCTCAAATGTTATTTTTCCAACAGTCAAAAATGTAAAAGCTAAGCCTTTGGCACTGCCCTGCGCGAACCTCGTGAACTTCCCTTCTCCCGAGACTGAGGCGCACCTTTTGGTTCTCCCCTCAGCAGACAAGCAGCAGAAGGAGGTGTGGAGCTCCCGGCTGCAGAAGTGGCTCTACGAGCGCTTCGGGGTTTACATCGAGGATTTCCGTTTCCAGCCGGAGGAGAGCACGGTGGAGGCGGAGGAGCCGCTAAGTGCTAAGAGGTGGGTGGAGGAGGAAGATGAGGAGGAGGAGGAGGAGGCGGAGGAGGCGGCTGTGGAAAAACGCCTCAACACGTCCGCCCCAAGGCATCGATCGTGTTGCAGTTGTTCAAAGATGTCGGGTGGCTCGGCAGCAGCAGGCTGCCATTGCCATGAGTTGCAACGTTTTTGCTCTCACGGCAACACAACACACGTCTGACGGCGTGTGTGAAACAAACGTGAACAAAACCCTCGGTGATTCTGCAGCAGATGACACAAACTATCGTTGTAATAAATAAAGATGATAATTTGCCAAATTCAGTTGCAATTTTGAGCTCTCTTTGGTGATGAGTTGGTCTCCAGGTGTTGGGTTGGACCACAGGGAGCTGGAAAGTTTTACTTTTACTCTTCAATCTTTTACTCATCCTTTGTGTGCGAGTGTGAGTCATGCCAGGCTTGTGAAGGCCAAAGTGTCACAACCATTTCTTTAAAAAAAAAACTTCACCCTCATCTTTCTCTCATTCTCCCTTTCTTCCAGGTTAACAGAAAACATGAGGCGACTCAGTAAGTATTCCAAATACACAGAAGCAAAGAAAAACAATCCGCCCACAGCTCCGCGCAGTTCTTACATAAACGTCCCTGGTTCAGGTTTTAGCCAACCCTGAAACTAACTCCGGAAGTTTTGCCGTACACAGTACGGACGTGTAAAAAGCACTTCAGTAATTCCCCATCATTCTTGATGATGATTATTAAACTGTACGTTGTTCAACCAAAACGTCTGCTGTCTATCCAGAGCGAGGAGCCAGACCTGTGACCAACTTCATGAGGAACCTCTCCGCCTTATCCAACTGGCACTCCGTCTACACCTCGGCGATCGCCTTTATTGTGAGCACGCCCTCCTCTCCCTCCCCTCCTCTCCCTTCTCCCTCCCCCTCATTTCTCAAACCACACCTCCACCTCCGTCACGTTGAGCGCCTGCCGCGTTGAAGGCCCACTGTTCCGCTACACCACATTAACCGTCCTCTGATGGTCTCTGGTGGCTTTGCTAATGGAGATTCTGAGCTTCAGCTTGACTGATGAAGCCGTTTTGACGGGAGTGTCGGGGTGTCAAGGTCGTGGCTAGACAAGCATGTTGGCCAGTCATTTTTAAGTATGAGTGCATAGTTATTCGGAATCAATGAATGAATAAAAAGTTTTTAGATTGTAGTTTTCTTAAATCAAAATTCCATTAATTGAAATCACTTCTGCTGAACATTGGTGTGGGTGTGTATATATTAGGGCAAGTTGTTTATCATTTCATTTCATTGTCATTTCAATACAGTTTTTCATATTTTTGCTATTGTTCAATTGAGTAATCGACAGAATAATGGACAGCTGCAGCTGTAATCGTCACGTACAATGCTAACCTTGATAAACAAACTGTAATGGGACATGTTTCTCTGGGCCACAGATCTACATGAATGCAGCTTGGCATGGCTGGGCCATCCCCATGTTGCTCTTCCTGGCTATCCTGCGCTTGTCCTTAAATTACCTCATCGCCAGGTAAACTGCTTCATCTTCCCTGTTATTAACCTGTCGCAACAGGTTTTTTTCAGCAAATGAATTGGTTGGCTTGCTCGATAGGTAGCTTCATACCTGGGATAGCATGGAATTGTATTTCAGAGAATCAGTACAGCCATTAGACACATCGTACAGCATGAACATTTTTTTTTTGGGGTGATATATTTTGTCAAATAATTTTTATACATTTTGTTGTCTACCACTGCAAATATACACTGAAACGCTGCAGTTTTAGGCTTTTAGTTTTTGTTTTTGCACATTCACTCCACAGCGGGTGTGGTGTCTCTGCAGCTCCAACAAGGCGCATTGTGGAGTGAAAAACCTAAAGCTGCAGTAGGGCCATTACACAAACCTTGTCAACAAGCTTATCATACCCTATGGCCTCACATAAGTTCTTGTTACCGTAGCTCACACTGAAGTTGGCTCTGTTATTCAGTTGCCTCTCCATTGATCCTGGGAAAAATCCAGAAAATGTAATCTCAGTGACCTGCTTAATTGGGACCTGTGTAAGTCTTTGCAAAGGCTTGAAAGTTGTTGATGGAGAAAAAAAGAAAACATTCCACACTCCAAGTTGAGACTACGGCTGTGCTGCATACAAATAGGAATCTATCTGCCTAGTGAAAAAAAGATTCTTATTTATTTAAGTACATTGTAATTTGTAGTGGAAAGCCAAATTACCCAAAAACAAATCTTCATTTTTCTGTCCTGCAGAGGTTGGAGGATCCAGTGGAGCATAGTGCCTGAGGTCTCCGAACCCATGGTGAGTCCACTTCCAGTGCCTGTGTGTCCAGCGATGCATACAAAAGTTCATTCATACATACATACATACATACTGTGCATACATACATTCATACATATATGGGCTTGTTCTCTCAGGAGCCTCCAAAGGAAGACCTGACGGTGTCTGAGAAGTTCCAGCTGGTGCTCGACGTGGCTCAGAAAGCACAGGTAGCTCCGCGCACCTCCCCGGACGTTAGCATCCGCAAGCAAGCGGCGCCAGGCTTCAACGCTGTGTGTTTCAAAACTCTCCTTTACAGAACCTGTTCGGCAAGATGGCGGACGTGCTGGAGAAGATCAAGAAGTAGGTGACCCCAAAGTCCTGTTCAATGCGTCAAGTAGAGTGGATTTTTTTCCTTGATTAGTTTTTAATCTCTCCGTCTCTGCATTGTGTCAGCCTGTTCATGTGGGTGCAGCCGGAGAGCACCAGGAAGCTTTACATCTGCCTGTGGTTGGCGTTCGTCAGCTCCTGCGTCCTGCCGTACCAGCTCATGGGCTTCATGATCGGTGAGCGACGTAAACGCGGCGCGGACAAAGCTCCCTTTTTGTTCCTCCGCCGTGACAGAGAGAGAGAGTGCACATTCTTGCACGCAAATCCCACATGCGCACAAACAAGTGCATTCATACACGTCTTGTGTAACTGTACTGTGGGGACCGGGACGTCGATATCCTCCAGGGCCAAACGCTCTCGGACGATGCTTAAAGGAGAATTAGCTGTCGACGCGGTGGTTCTGTTCAGTGAGCTGAACTGAACCGTGTGTGTGTGTGTGTGTGTGTGTGTGTGTGTGTGTGTGTATATATGTGTGTGTATACGTGTATATATGTATATATAAATATGTGTTTATATACAGTATATGTGCATATACATGTGTATATATGTATGTACAGTATGTGTATGTGTATATATATATTATACACACACACACACACACACACACACACACACACACACACACACACTCATATGTTTGTATGTATGTATGTATGTATATACATATTTTCCGGACTATAAGCCGCTACTTTTTCCCCACGCTTTGAACCATGCAGCCTATGCAAAGGTGCGGCTTTTCTGTTGATTTTACTTCACCCACCAGGGGGCGCTTTAGCTGACAAGCGGCGACACGTAGAGCAACATTGACATAATGGTTATTGGTTCCAGTGCGCATGAAGAAAAAGTGGCAGCGGTTCGACGTGTGTTCAGTGGGTTCAGCCCCTGCCAGTCGTCGTTCCACAGTTTTTACTTTCACAACTCTCGGCTGTGAACGTCAGGCAAAATGTGCTGTTTTCTGGGGAATCCTGCAGTTTTTCAGATGAAGAGATGACGCTAGCTGAGGTGTTTTGCTAAAGAGAGCCAATATGCATAGCGCTGGGTGTGCCTCACGCAAAAGTATTTCCATGCTGTATTTCAATTTTACCACATATTGATCCCACATATTGTCTTTTCTGACACAATGAAGGCATAAAACGTTGGTCCATCAAATAACGAAATGATTTCTCTTCCACTCACGCCTCCGCGTCTGTGTCTGACCTCTGTCCTCGTAGGCCTGTACGGCGGCATAAAGTTCTTTATCATAGACTTCCTGTTCAAGAGCTGTCCGAAGCTGCGGGACAAGTACGACACGCCCTACATCGTGTGGCACAGCCTCCCGACGGACCCCCAGCTCAAAGAGAGGAGCAACGCCACCGTGTCGCGGCGGGTAAGAACACACAAAAGCTCAAACATGAGAAGGAAACTGCGATTAAAAAAGATGCTTTTAGCCATTCAGACCAGAGTGTTTCTCCCTCGAGTGCCAGCTGGGACATCAGCATCTTTTCTTCGACACGATGCTGATGTAACGCAGATGGTTCATTCTATCACCGTCATGCAGAAAATAATAAGCGCAGGAAATTTCTCCTTGCTTCTCGCTTGAGTTTCGCTCGGTTTTCAAACACCAATTTCAAAAGGCGCCTTCGGTCTGAATGGGTTAAAAATATCCCTGACCTTCAGGTGATGCTGAATCTTTCATGTTGGCAAGATTCCAGCCCCTGCAGTGTGACTTTAGCGCCCACCACACCCACCGCCACCGATCTGCCCCCTGCAGCCTGGCCAATAAAGACAGAAGACATCGATAATGTATCAAAATATCATCCTGCTGTCACTAGTGCGTCACAACTGTGCCTTGACCACCACAAAGTTTGTGTGTGTCTGTGTGTGTGTGCGTGTGTGTGCTGTGCATTCTCGCCTGCGTGCGTCCTTGCTTTGGCTCTGTCACAGGTGTCCTCTGTCGTTTCTCTCTCAGCCCTCTGCTGTTGAAAAGGTAGGAACTCTGGTGTGTCTCCCTTTGGTTGCCAGGCTTTCCCTTCGGTTGCCAGGAGTGCAGTGCACTCTTCCCAAAGTGTGTGTGCGCCTGTGTGTATGTCAGCTAGATGTCTTTAAAATAGAATGGATCAGAATGCCTCACCCACTGAATTATTATCAATAGTGACTTTGATTATTCGCCTTGCACTCACCAACCCACATTGCTGACATTTCAGTGTTGGGTTTCACTGATTTATCTTGAAAAGGTGCTTTGTAAAAGCCAGAATATGACCGAGCCAATCGGCTTCCTGTCAGGAAAAAGAGGCGGGGTTTAGCTGTAATCAAAAGCGGTGATGCGGTGAAAACCGTTTCAACAGTTCTGGCATCCAGTCGAGTGTCTCTCCTTGACCGAGAGGAAATGGTAACGAGCTGTTCTGCTGACGGAGGCAAATTCTGATTGGTGTGCTTGGAAAGTGTCCGAAGGACGATTTGTCCAATCACCTCTTAGTTTTTAAAAGGGACAAGCCCTTCTTTGCCAAAAGGTTTCCTGTGGGCTCCTCGTCCAAGTCATGAACTTCATCTTTGTGCAAAATTCCTTCCCAAGTTGTTGACATTTTGGATCCAGTAGTTTAGACGCTATGTGAGGAGGAGGAGTGCTGTCTCACCTTCGTAGCTAGCAGTGTGCGTAGAGCTGTACCACATCGCTCCTAGCTCATGAAACCCCCCTGAGAGTGCATCCTGGAGAAGCTCAAGCGATGGCACATGGTTTTTAAAAAACAGAACAAAAAAACAATCCAAACTCATGGATCTTTTTGCTTTCTCCTTCCCTCATCATCACACCATCTGCTCTCTGCTCTCTCCACCTGCATGTTCTTTCCACCCCCCCCCCCTCGTCTTGCCATTTTCACCTCGTCCTGCCCGCCCCCACACAGGTCCAGCCGGTGGTTTCCAGGAGCAGCCTCACCGCCGTCCCGTGCGGGGTCAACAGGGAGGAGGAGACGGGCCGCTCTCACAGCACCAAGAAGGGAGCCTTCCATGAGATCTTCAACCTGCAGGAGTCGGAGCGCCCCCTGTCAGGTGAGTGCGGCCACTGCGACAGTAGCGGCATACAGTATTAATTCCAGTTGTAGAAAAGTATTCACATTTTGTACCAAAGTAAAAAATACTCTGGTAAAAGCACTGATTCAACTCCTTTGCTCAAGTTAAAGTAATTGAAAAAAAGAAGAAAATCCTTCAATGTAGCAATACATCTGTTGATAATTTTTGCAAAAATCAAAAAGTTGCAATAGAATAATCTGGTCTGAACTGACCAGAGGTCAGAGGTCTTGATGAGCATCATTTTTAACAGCTTTGCTACTCTTAATACTCATTTTTTTTCAACAACATATATATGCACACACAACAAGTACCGAGCATTTTTTTCCAATATAAGGAGTTCAACGTACAAATATTTATGTCCAAATGTAGGGAGTAAAAGTAAAAAGAAAATAAATTCTACAATAAAGTACAGATACCAGTAACACAGTATTTGTCCTTTGTTTCTCCCCACCTCTGGTGTCATAATTCTAATAATTCTGTGGGGTTGCAAGTGAAACGGCCACAATGCTGCCATCGAATCTCACAGTCCTGCTTTTTTCCTCCCCTCCTGCGTTTATAGTGTGTGAGAACGGCTGGAGGTGCTGCCTGATAAACAGGGACAGGAAGATGCCGACGGACTACATCAGGAACGGAGTGCTCTACGTCACGGAGAAGTAAGTGGTAGAGATGCACCGATCCACTTTTTTCACTTCCGATACCGATACCGATATCTGAAGTTTAGTATCGGCCGAACAAATGATGTCTTGTTGTTTAGAAAAAAACTGTCTTTTTGTGCAAGGCAATGTCAGACTTTCCTCATTTTCTAAAAACAAATAAAATGATCCAGATGTACTGAAAACCTTATTTAATACTGTGTACCAGTACAGTAATTCAAAATAAACAAATAGCTTCTCTAGCTTTGTCAAAGTCTTGCTTGAATGGCATATATTCAAAGTAAACAGCTTCAATAGCTTGGTAAAAATAAATAGATAATTAAAAGTCAGAGGTAATGTGTTTTTTTCCCACATGCAACGGCATCACTCACTGCGCGCTGTGAGAGAAATCCCTCGTTGACTACCAGCTGCATTGTATGTGCGACGCAGCCCACACTACGCACTGCCATGTTGTCCATCGCCTTTCTCATGTTGCTGGCATTGTCCCTCAGAATCACATGGACTTCGCTCAACGGAATTTACCACTTGTAAAACATATCCTTCAGGCTCGCGGCAGTTGCCTCGCTCGTGTGTGACCCACGAAAGTTCGCTGCATTTAACATTGCACCGCGTGGAAGGAAACTCTCATCCAGCCAGCGTGCTGTTAAACTCAAAAGTGACACTGGGGGAAACGTCGGAGCTCCAGATATCGGTTGTAAAGCTAAATGCGTTGACATATTTTATGTCCTCCAGTATGTGTATCGGAACATTAACGGTGCAGATATTGCACGTAGCCGTGGAGTTTGATGGTGGAGGTAATGTAAAGTAGTTCCAGACGGCGGATCCTTTCGCTCGCTCCACTTTGAAAACCGTGTCAACTGCGTCAACCGCACGGCCGCTGCTCTGTCGCAGACGTCACTCGCATCGCACAGCATAGAAATACACAGAACGGAACTGCTCCTATGGATCGGGCCATTGGATCGGCTCATTGTCACCGATACCCGATCTAGAATTTTATTCAATATCGGATCCGATAGCGATCCCTGTATCGGATCGGTGCATCCCTAGTAAGTGGGACGCCTTTGCTCAGGAGGGCACCTTTTACCGTCGCACCGCCGCCCCCCGCTGGCGGCAAAGGAGGATCCACTTCTACCCGTGCAGCCAGCGGAGCTGCCGACAAGGTGGCCTGTGAAGTAGCGGAGTCGGTCACTGGAGGACAGTGGGGACAGTTTACGTTTAGGCATTTAGGCCCCTCCCCCTATGTTGGCTCTCTTCAGTATTCAGTGTACTTGCATGTTTGTGTGAATGGCCTCTGTTGTGTCCACCAGCTACCTTTGCTTCGAGAGCTCCAGCTCCAGGTCTGGATCGTCCAAGAAGAACAAAGTCATCAAGCTGGTGGACATCACCGACATACAAAAAGTAACTTGGGAAAAAAAAAAAGTTATTCTTGAAAAAAAAAAGAAAGAAAAAAAGTTTGCCATAGAGTTTGCATTTTAAACTAACTAACATCTTCTTGTTTGTCTCAATCCTGCAGTACAAAGTTCTGTCCGTCCTACCAGGAAGTGGGATGGGCATCTCTATAGCCACGCCGGCCACTCAGAAGGTACCACATGGAGATATATTTATCCATCCATCCATCCATCCATCCATCCATCCATCCATTTTCAATACCCACTTATTTCTGAGCTCAGGGCCAGGGGGGTCTGCTGGAGCCGATCCCAGCTATCATAGGGCGAAGGCAGGGTGACACCCTGGACAAGTCAGCAGGACCACATTGGGACAAACAACCATTCACACCCACATACACACCTACAGACAATTTACAGTTTACAGTTCACCTCACATACATGTTTTTGGAGTGTGGGAGGAAGCCGGAGAAGACACAGGCAGACACAGAGAGAAAATGCAAATTCCACACAGAAAGATCCCTGGCCCGGAATCAAACCTGCAACCCTCTTGCTGTGAGGTGGCAGTGCTAGCAACTGCGCCACCATTATTATTATTGTTTGTAGACAGTGACTTGTTGCTGTACTGTATGTGTGAACAGCTCTTCTGATCAGTGCCTTAGATTTTGGACTGCATTGTAAGTTTTGACAGAAATGACACTTTATTCAAATATGTTTTTTATTCACGCGCCGCCACTAGCAGTAGAATCGAACGGCTGCCCCAGGTAGGCTTCCGCTGTTTTTCAGGAATTGTGTTTTGGAGGAAACTGTGGACAAATTGCTAAATATATTTTCTTTAGATCTACAGAGATTTTATTTTTTAGTAATTATTAAATGTCTCTGTCTTCGCTAAAGATAATTAAACATACAAAATGGATAAAATACAATACCTCTCACCATCAATTTAAGTACTATGAGCACCAAAGCAGACTTGACTGCATGACTGGAATATTAATTGACTGGAATATTAAATTGTCACTCACTACATGTTACTGTCCAAATCTTGCAGTTTTCCTGGCTGCACAGAAACATACAGTATATTTTAGCTTTGGCCTCTGCACTGTTGTGACTGGCATAGAGAGAGAAAAGAGGGGCGGGGGGCATCTACCGCCTCAGCACCACTGAGGGCTCCGAGACACTTTTCTCAGATGTGCTCCAGTCTGTGGTATGACACCTGTCACAAGGCAGGAGGTGCTTCTTATATCACAACCAGATCTATTTATCTACAGCTGTGTTGCTTTTCTACCACTAGATGCAGGAATGAAGCCTGCAGTGGATTAAAGGTCAAGTGTGTCATTTTCAGAGATTTTGAGAAGACACTGCGCATCAAGTGGTTACATTTTAGATGGCAGCGGTCTTTTGCTCACCCTCCCTCTCCCGAGCTTGCCAGTGAGATACGGTGGCCTGTGCACACAAACCTGGAGACCTCGTCCTCCTCCTTCTTTGTTGGTTTATGTGAGGACACAAGCACTCACCCTAAATACGAAAGTCACTGTCAGGTGGGCTGTGACAGTACAGACTTTGAGGTTTGAGGCTAACTCTTCCTGGTAACATCCTGGTAACATCATTTCCCTCTAACTTCTGACACCGATGTGGATGCTAAATGCGATGATATACATTTGAAATTAGCCACTATTTATTTTTTGTCCACGTAAAACATTTTCCATACAGAGGAATGTGTATGTAGGAATGGGACTTGATATTTAATGAAAGTGCGCTCGCACGCACACACACACACACACACACACACACACACACACACACACACACACACACACACACACATATGTGTATATATAAATGACTTTTATTCTACTGCAAATATATGTTTTATTAATGTATTGATGGGCAGTATATTGAGCTTTTATCAACATGGAAATCATTAATTAAGGCAAATTTTACACACAGGACCTTTAAATGGGTCTCCATGATTAGTTCCGAAACACTAAACCCCAAAGCCGGACGTCCAGAACTTTATTCAGGAAGCTCATCGCCAACACTGCCGCATGGTGATAACCATGCGCTTCTGTCTCTTTCAGCCACTGGTGTTCGGCGCCATGATCCACCGGGACGAGGCGTTCGAGGCCATCTTCACCCAGTACATGAAGATCATGACCACCTCCAAGCCTCCAGCCAGCGCCGAGCTCTAGACCGGGGCCGCATCCCGAAGAGGGGGAGGAGCCTCCTGAGATTCAACAAGACCGGAGGAAAAAGAAATGAAGGGGAGGAAAAAAACAAAAACAAAAAACCTAACCAGGCTCTCTCTGTGACCCCTCTCTTCTGATTTCCTCTCCGCCGACCTGCTCAGTGATGATTGTCGGCCAACTTTAATCAGTAGAGTTCCTGTTTAGGTCACATCGGAGGGGATGCGTTGGAGCGTGGCGGCCTCCACAGGCAGGATTTTAGGCAAGGATTTTTAGCAAGGATGGACCTGTTTTTTTTCCTCTTTTTTTTCTTACTCTATCAGCAGACAGCAGGCGAGGAGGCTGGTTCTCCTCCCACCTGATCGACTGACTGCTCTCCTGACTTATTTTGGTCCGTGTTTGCATGTGCGTGCGTGCGTGCGGTGTGTGTACGTGCGTGTGTGTTGCTGTTTTCTCAGCCCGCCCTCTTCTCCCAGAGTTGGCGGAGTGATTGTGTGTATGTGTATGTGTGTGTGAGAGAGTGTGTCACTGTGGCCGTGACAACAAACAGCAAGATGTACAATCAGAGACAAAAATGTGTATGTTACAGCTTCAGAAACTCTTGTGCGCTCTGTGGCTACTTAATAACTGTGAGTTTGGTTGTTAATTATTATTATTATTATTATTTTTCATGCCTGTTAGCTGTGAAATCCTCAGATCGCCACTTGAATTACGCTGAGCCTTTCTGTTGTTACCCCCCCCCCCCCCCTATTTTTATTTTTCTTCCCTTCCCACAAACTGGCAGCCTCTGTGCTTTTAGTCTTTCTGAGCTGCTTCAGCATCTGTCTCAGTGTACGTGTGTGTGTGTGTGTGTGTGTGTGTGTGTGTGAATTTTCTGGGTATCTTTTCTTTTTTTTTCTTTTAAAAAAAATGCCTTTCTTTTTGTGTAATGTTGCTACTAACTCAGCGCCTTCAGATGTTTTAACTGCTGGTCTGCCAGTGCACAACCGTTGTTAGGTGGTTTCAGCGTTCACAGCCCTTTCCCGCTC
This sequence comes from Nelusetta ayraudi, assembly GCF_046127955.1. Taxonomy (NCBI): domain Eukaryota; kingdom Metazoa; phylum Chordata; class Actinopteri; order Tetraodontiformes; family Monacanthidae; genus Nelusetta; species Nelusetta ayraudi. The sequence goes on from NW_027466185.1 coordinate 2,301,889, forward strand.
GCATTCTGTTTTCCGAGCTCCTCTTTTCCGCGCTGTACGTGAACGGAACGTCCGAGTAGCCTCCCCGCACTTTAACTGGAATTGCAGAAAACGAGTGAATAATTTCGCTGGAAGCCACAAAGGTTGGCGTTGGCGCACGTAGCAGTGGAGGTCAGGTCGTGCAGTTTATTACAACTTGAACAAATGTAGGTCGCGTCCTGCAGGTGTCAATAGAGTTCGCAGTCGGTGGCTCAAATCACTCAGACAGTCCCTCAGCTGGCCAGAGAAGAAGAAATTTCAATATCTGCTAGATTACTAAATTCTTTGTATTAGAAATTTGAAATCAATTTTGAACATCTGTGAGTAGCACGTCGGGCTATTTGAAGATACATCTGTAGGCTGAAATAAAGGATTCACAGCACACGTCAGACTTTTGAAATGAGACTACCAGGATTATGAGCTAGCGTAGACATGATTTATGCGTCATTTATTATCACCCCCTGTGGAGCAGAGACCCTCTCCATGTGTCTCATTGCCGATCATTTTCCTTTTTCCTTGTTGAAAGGTGTACAGAGGAAGACCTAGTGGACATGTTCAGCGTCACTTTATTTAAAGGCGTTGCATTTGCAAGACCAGAGCAGGTCTCTGCTCTTGCAGGACGGCTCAGGTGTACGGAGATAATGCCAAACTAGAGGAGAAGTTGGAGTGTGTTTTGTGGAAACGGCTTTTGAGACTCAGAAATAGGAGGCTGTCAAGGGGCTTCTACCACTCCTCCACTTACTTCCTGCCCAGCAGTGCAAGCCGCACAGTCAAACAGGAGACCTTGACATTTAAAGGCCCCATATCAGCACCAGTTTCAGATATTTACTTTTCATGCTAGACTCCAGTGGAGCACCCTTAGAAGGGCCAATTACAACAACCTCAAAAAACAAAACAAAAAAACCCCTGTGATGTCACAAAGGGTGTATTTTTTATTTTATTTTATTTATACGGACTGTGTTTTAGTGCACAATTTATGAAATGTAGATCCCATTGGCCAAGTGAATGTTGCACAGTATGGGGCCTTTAAATGTCTGTTTATTCTTCTTAGTTTTACACTGGATAATATTTGGTAAAACCATCAACGTCGTACTTGTGTCACAAATTAAGAGAATTGTTTTCTGTTGGATTCCCTTCAGACAGAAAATATCCAAGTTTCACTTAAAGTCTCCTCCTGTGTTATTAGAATCAGCTGACCTGGATATGAAGTTGCTTGGTGAGCAACGGACCAGATCAGCATATATTATATTATTTAGTTGTATAAATTCAATAAAAATGGATACTTTTCTTTGACCATCCATTGAAATGATTTGGCCTGTTAACAGGCTGCCTTTTTGACATGTTGTTTTTTCCATTTCAGTTTAGAAATACATTTGACTTGTGAAGGTGCGGGAGAGAAGGAAACTTTTCAGACTGTTGGTAAAACAACAAAAATGTCATAGTCTTAAAGCTTTTACTTGTTAGCTCTGCAGGCTAGGCTAAGCTCAAATAAGGCACAGAATGTATCACCTTCTAAATGTTTAGCTTTTTTTTTTTGATTATTATAATTTTTTTTGTTTGCCAAATCTTTAATTTTCTGCCTGCCATGTTCTGCGTACACTCATGTTTACAGAAGGTTGTATTAGCTGTAATTTTGTTAATTGGCTTTTTTTTTTTTTCTTTCTTCCTTTTAAACCCAGTTTGAATTCCTTTGTCTCCGGAGTTATGATGACTGGTCACTGACTGAATGTTTCAGCACTCACTGGCTCTGTCTTCTCTCTGTTCAACTCACGAGGAAACTCAAGTCGAAGCAGCAACACGCTATTTCGGAATCTCGTACATGGTAGCACTTTGTCACATTGGATTGTTGTGTAGCTGAGCAGAGACGATGTCAGTGTTATTGACTTTGTCCACTGCAACTTGGTGCACCGTTTTTGGAGTGTATAGCGAGGCAGAAATAAATTTTGCTATTTAAATTGACAAAACATTGTTCACTCATGTTCTTGAATGCCCTCAATGCTAAATAGGAGCTAATGTTAGCAGCTTACCAGGCGAGGTAAGATAGGACCAATATTACACTTTTAGTAACCGTTTTTTGGCTTGTTTGTTGCCGAGTTTACATATTGCGAGATTCAAACACAATACAGCAAGTCATTGCCATTAAATAAAAAAATGGTAAACCCTTAAAATTAACACAGTGGTATCCACACATTCAATTCTAGAACTTCGTATTAATAAACCTACAGTTTGAAATGTATTTAGTCAGTGGGTAAGAAGTTAGCATATTCAGTCTTCTATTGGTCCCTCATAGAAATACATTATTAGATTTTTTTGTTTGTTTTGTTTTAAAACGACCCTTACCATAATTTGATCACATTATTAAAATAAGAACTCCCTAAATGTTGATTATATTTTTTGATTTTTGAAACGTTGTAATGGGCTTAGCGACCAGTTTTAACTCGGTGTTGCGTTCACAGCCCTCACCTTCCTGTCCGTTTGAGCTGCTTTTCCCCATTCTGTCAAGATGCGAGATAATGCTCCACAGGAGCGTCAGGATTCTAGACATGTTTTACACCAATAATCTTATTTCATGTCGGCATTGAAAAAAAGGAAGAAAAACTTTTAAATCAAGAAAAAGTTTGGGTTATGTTTTGTGCTAAGAGTAGCAACACGTCAAACTCGGGACAGTGATTTAGCCGCAAAGTGATAACCGTCGTTGTGTGAGTTACTCGTTGTGACTTGCTGTAACGGGTTTCCATTTTCTTCTTCTTTTTCTTTTTCTTTTTTTTTTTTTTTATGTCAGAGGAATTTGTACAAAAATAATTCACGTGTACATCGGAAAAAAAGTTTTTAAAAAGACGTGTCTATTGTAAAGGATGATGTCATGTACATTTTCTTAATTTAAGTAAATTAATTTATCGTATTTCGGTCTTGGCTGTTTTTATTTTCTCGCAATGTAAACAGTCAGCTTGACAGGAACATTCTTGTTGGCATGACGCAGTACCTCAATGTAGCCACACGAGGTCACTCGAAGACTTCAAACCACAGGTATCCTACGGTGGCCAAAAAGGGCCAAACACAACACAGTTGCCTGCAGCCTAGTTGACGACAACAGCTGCAGGTATGCAAACAATGCGAATTACAACACATGTGTAAGCAAGGTACAAAAAGAGGATCGTGGTGCAAACGACAATAAAAAAAAAACATGCAAGACATAAAACATATACGTAATCATCAAATGCGCTGCAAACAGAGAAGCGATGCAAAGCACAACAGGTGCAAACCAAGAAAACAAATGCAAACGAAAAAAACAAGACAAACAAGACAAACAAACAAACATAAACGCTGCATATCCCAGTCACTACAACGGAAGTGCTCCAAACCTGCGGGGGCGCACTGAGAGGAAGAGCGGAACAACTCAATGGAACAGCACACAGGTAGGCCAAGGAGGAGGACTGACTGGCGGTGTTTCAGACAAGCGGGAAGGTACGACTTAGCACGGCAATGTGATTTCTGCAGGTTTGGAGCACTTCTTGTTGTAGTGACTGGTTTATGCAGCGTTTTTTTTTCCTTTCTTTTTTTAATTTTTTTTTTCCGTTTGTTGGTTTGCATCTGTTGTGTTTTGCATCGCTTCTCTGTGTCGCATTTGATGATTAAGTATGTTTTCATGTGTTGCGGCACGTTTTTTTGTTTTGTTTTGTTTTTTTACATTTGCCACACGATCCTCTTTTTGTACCTTGTTTAGACTTTTGTTTGTGTTTGTGCATTTGTATTGTTTCCATACCTGCAGCTGTTTTAGCCAACTAAGGCGCATTGGGCAGTTGTATTGTGTTTGGCCCTTGTCGGCCACCTTGTCGTATGTGTCGAATGAAAATGAATGAATTAAAAATGAGTCGACGTTTTCCACAAGGGAAAATCTCAGTCACGAAGCACAAACAAACATAACTGAAAGGTAACATGCGATTCCTGTTCGTCGTCTTGATGCTTCTGAAGTAGGGTTGCCCCGGGAAAAATAAAATCCCTCCCAGGACACAATTTGTCCCGTTTTTTAGGGAAAATGGCAAAACCTCTTTTGATTTCCGTCTGTGGTCTAGATAGGGTTGCCAGCCCTCCCGTAAAATACGCGATTGTCCCATAGGCAACTAAAAAACCTGTCCCGTAATGAACTGAGACGGGAGGTGGCAACCCTATTCTGAAGGCACCACGCACCATTAGTGAGCCAGTAAACTTCGGGCGGGGGTTTAACAACTTGCTTACAGCTTTCTCCTCCAAAAGCGGTTTCCGTGTTGGAGCTTTCTTATGTTTCGATTGAAAACATGACATTTTAAGCTTAACAAAAGTCTTTGTTTAGCTCTAAAGAGGTGTGTATTGTGTCGGAGGAACGATAGCTGACGTTTCCGTTGCTCCAGTTTGGGGAAACGACAACAACAAAAAAAAAAAGGTAGCAGTAACTTTGATGAAGTCGGTGTCACTCGGAAAACGACACCTCGGAGGGTCGTTCCCTCCGTCCCACCCTGCCGCTCGGCTTGATGGATAGCCGAGTATATTTAGTCAACCCAGAGGGGGCGTCGCCTAACATGGAGGTCACCCGCCATCTGACGCACGGGTGTTTTTCTTTTTAAAAACTCACAAGCTTCTAATAACCTCGCATAAATACCTGTCACTCCGCCCTGTAGCCCCCGCACTCCCGCCTGTCATCACTCTGTTCGCGAACTGGGCCATGAGAATGAAACACAGCTCGTCATATTATTTTGAAATGTAATCCAACGTAATTTCCATGAAACTGTTGTTGTACGACACTCATAAAGTTTTTTTTTTTTTTTTTTTTTTTTTTTAATCCCCACCATTGTGCACGTTGGAAAAAAACAAACCAAACAAACTGCAGATTTTCAGAGAACTTTTACCAAAACCTGCATGTGTGTGGGTTTTCACCGGCAACTGTGTTGCAAATATCTGCACTCAGATTTGAGACTAGCAGCAGGTGGCGTCATTCTCCAGCCAGAGAGCTGTATTGCTGCAGCAGTGGGAGGCAGAGCAGAGCGGCATGATGATGTCACCCAAAGGCCCAGGCACACAGCAGTTTAATGAGCTGCTGCTCCGTATCAAATATGGCTTCTTATTTTTTTGGGGGGCCTGTCGAAAATGTTCAATTAATTTTTTTCCCCTGTGCATCATTTTGGTTTTGGTCTACAGACGGAAGATCAAGTCTAGGTTATAAAGGTTATAGTGCACTTTTTTAAATATAACTTTTAATGAGTGCAACGCTGAAGTATAATTTGCTTTCCTCGCTCAGTTTGTTTTTATCAGAATTTATTGAGAATCTCAGGTGTCAGACAAGCTGTGGTTACACTCACAGTGGGGATCAGTATATGATTGTAAAGCTGTGATGAGTTGAGGTGACCTCTGTGTGTGTGTGTGTGTGTGTGTGTGTGTGGGGGGGGGGGGGGGGGGGCTGTCCATCAGTCATTAGTTAAATGGCGAAACGATGCAGCTCCCAGTAGGACGGCAGTCTCATTTTGCCCACAATGACTCACACGGCCGACAATGGTCTCCCCGCGAGCATCATCCATCTGCTCGTCCTCTGACTCACCCATCGGGAAGCTCTGGACACAATTTAACACGTCGCTGCCATTCCTCAAAAACAAAAGGAGCGGTCTGTCTGCCTTTATCAATCTGCGTCAGTTGCAGAGACAGAGACAAATAAGCAGCTTCATGCGTGATAATGAGCTGAAGCTATTATTATTATTATTATTATTATTATTATTATTATTATTATTATTATTATTATTATTATGTCAGAATTATGCAGATAACTAAATAATCCAATTATTCATAAAATATAAATATCTTAATTTTCCTTTTTTACTCTATAAATATTTTTTTCCCCCAATTTCTTTATCATGAATATAATTTTCCTTCTCTTTGCAAGGGCATTCTATTGTATTTTATTCTAAGATAGCTGCTTGACGCCCTTTTATAGCAAAAAACAAAACAAAAAGCCAGGAATTTTTAATTTCTTCTTTCTTTGCAGGTGATCCACTCTTGTGAGAGGATTCAGCTGTTTCTACATTCAGGCGCCGCCTTATGTGCTAATCCACTAAACACGACGCACACTGTGTTTGCAGTGCATATCCATATCCATGCAGTGCATATCCATGCAAACGCCACGCCAGCAGACCAAACTGACAACCTGCCCGAGCGGTGATGATGCTCGATGGAAGTAATGTGTTCCTGAGGGGGCAGAGGAGATGTACGCCTCCCGCTCCGTCTGAGGCAGACAACACGTGTGATATTGTGGCTGTTCTAGAAAGATTTCCCATTGAAAATTCTTTGCTTCATGTATTACTCATACTAATTTTCCCAACTGCCTTTTGAGAAAGAATCAAAATGATTCTCTTTTTTCTGACCTTTGAAGCACTCGCTGTAGCCTTGACTGTGTTTTTTTGACTGGCACGCCAGGCCAGAGGTGTAAAAAGTATTGACATTCTGTACTTGAGTAAAAGTAAGGATAGTGGTGAAAAGAAATACACTGGTAAGAGTTACAGGAATGATTCAACTCCTTTAGTCAAGTGAAAGTAAGAGAATACGGGTTCATGAAATGTAAGAATAACAATAATCAATGTCATTTTGTACATGTTTATTTTTCTCTGTCGTGAAAATGTAGTGAACAGTGACTCCAAAGTCGAGGCGCTCTAAAAATAATCTCCCTCTAAAATATCATCCACTTTTATATTGAGCTACACAACAGCAAAGTTCGAATGGTTCGAATAGTTCAACAAATACTATAATAAATAATAAGTGAATTACTTTGAACAGAATATTTTGAAGACTTTTAAAAACAAAAGCAACCAGCATGTTTTTCCAATGTAAGGAGTAGAAATTACAGATATTTGTGTAGAAATTTAGCCAGTAAAAGTAAAAACTCGTCATAGAAAGAAATACTCACGTAAAGAACAGGTACCTGAAAAATGTACTTAAGTACAGTTACAAAGTATTTGTGCTTTGTTCTGATGCTAGCGTGAGACTTTGTGGAACTGAATCTTCCACACATTGCAGTGCCTCTGAATAGCACACCTCAGTTTTCACACCAATTTATAGTGTCGCTAGCTGCTTTCGGGATTCCGCAGCCAGTCTGCGTTATTTTCACAGTAACAAGAGCAGGAAGTCACTGCTAGCAGGTGCAGTTCAAACCCACAGGAGCGACTGCTACTCTTGCTACTACGAATGAGGTATTTCATTTTACTCAAGTCAGATTTCATTGATATAGCGTTGTTAATACATTCAAATGCAACACAAGATGCTTCACAACATGAAACCAAAACAATAGTTAAAAAACCAGCCCCTCGCCCCATCCTAACAACACACACACCGCCACACTACACACACTTGGACACATATAAAAGAGAAGTCGACGAGTTTTGACGCGAGTTTAAACAATTGTAATTCTAAGTCACCCATCCACACCTGTCCTCCCTCTTTTCCTGCATAATCATTTTCATACGACCCCTAATAATAGAACCACTAACATTAGCCTGTAAAGATTAACCACACATGCTGAGCACTCATCATCACACATGACCAAAAAAAATAATAAATTCCATATGTCGGAGCAGAAGTCATTATTATGCAGCCCAGATGAGGTGGAACCATAAAAAACGAGCGGCACTTGAGCTGCTTAATGTCCACAACGCATATCTGCATGATGTATTGAACACAAGTAGTTATGTTAATGAGGTCATTAATTAAGCTAATTCACATTCATTAGCAAATAATTCCATGTCAGCATACTTGTCTCACCATAATGGCCAGTATTAATGGGAGCCTGGCGTCTTTACTTATTGAGGAGCTATAGCAGCTTGGTGAAAATGGTTTGCCTGCTCATTAATATCTAAATTTATCCAGCGAGGTGTTTCAGATGCTAATTAGTTCTCCACTCTGCTGGCGGTGGGATAGAGATGCTAACTTTAGTTGTGCCCCAAATCGCAATTTTCTGTTGGTGTTCTGTGAGTGCAGTAGCTCTCAGTGTGGTGGATTTCCTGTGCGACGAACACATTTTGACATGGGATTGTGTTGTTGTTGGGCGGTGTTTTCCTAAACGGACGGTACACTGCTGTTTTGCACATACTGGAAGTTCAGACAGGGTCACTTTGTCAAAAATAACAATTTATTACACATCACACGTTAGGTTAATCAACACGTTAGGTTCGGCGGTATGGTTCTGCTTGGGGTCCCCCTGCCCTTCCACGCAAGCATGCGAGGAAGCCCGAGGCGGGAAGCCCTTCCCGCCCTTCACGAGCCATCGTGAAAGGCATGAGGCAGGGAGGGCAGCTCAGGTTCGTTTTGGGGACTCCCTCTGCCACGCGCTTGCGTGAGAGGCCACGAGCCATCGTGAAAGGCATGAGGCAGGGAGCCCAGCGGCAGCAACTACGAACCAACCCTGCAGAACCAGAGCTACAGAGAGAAATGTTATAGTTCATGTGATGGAGGAGCAGGGGAGGAGGTGGGTTGTCGATCGCCGGTGAAGAAGCAGAGGAAGATGATCTGTTGGGGTGGCTTTAAAAAGGGCACTTCTAAAAGAGGCTGACGAATAGGAGCTGAGGGAAGTGATGTAAGCCTACAGCTAATTAGGGTCACGCAGCTGGAATACTAATAAGGCGGCGTCATGCCCTGTCAGAACTAACGCTTCGCTCGATTTATCAACTCTTTTTGCCAATATCATATCTTAATATTGATAATTGTATTTGGACTGTTTTGGAGTGCAAGGTGCAAACTCATGAGGAATACAGTACATTGAAGATGACAGATTACCACACTTAATTACCACACTCAAACATACCCCACAATGTCAGTACCTGATAAAGTTTTGCCGCAGTAGCTAGGAAGACGCTAGGTAGCGAGCGGTTGTTGCAACTATTCAGCGACGTCACCAATATGGCATTGGGAGGTGTAGTGTGTGAATTGTTTGCTTACACAGTTTTTAGACTGAGTCCGCTGCCTTTTTCACTCGTCTGTGTTAACAGTCTAATCCAAAAGTTTCTGGATTAATCTGTGCGAACTTGAACGTGGGGGCAAACCTGCTGCCTGATCCTGAAATTGCGATCATCAGTCTTGCCAACCTCAAACAGAAAGATTCTGCAGCAAACGACCAGCAGCTAAAGAGACTGGCTTGAATCCTGCACAAGTGGCAGTTGTACCTGGCGTGGAGAACAGCACTCAAGGCTTTTGCTGACGGTAAAGACGTTCCCATTGTGCTATGACTGGCTTTGGCACAAGATTAGTTTCACACATTGGTGTGTTTTTGCCAACAACAGGGCGATGATGTAACGCAAAGTTAACTCTACGACTAAAGGTGATGGGAGGCTGGACTGATTGGTCCATAAAGAGGAGTTTGGTCCAATAACCTCCTCAGACTTGCCAAACACTTCCTGTGGGCTCTTCGTCCGATGGATGTGTTAAACCAAAAGTACCATGCCGCGCCGGGGGAAAAACCTGATCGAACATTTGAAAAGCTGAATCTTTTTGGTGTATTTCTGTGTTCCCAGCTCCTGCCGATGCTCAAGTCTTTTCTTTTTTTTCCCCCCGAAGTTTGTTTTAGTAAGTGCCTTTTGTTTGTTGTTTTGTAAAAGTCACCCGCTCGGGGTGAGCCCACTCAATGGTTTTGATGTAGAAGAGAAGCAGCAGCAAAGAACAGTGGCGACCTTCTGGGAGGCCTCCAGCTGTTTGCTGCATAATGAAGATGGCCGGCGTTTAGGAGTTTACAATGCCAGAATTCTATATCGTTACTGTTTTTGTTGTTTTTTTATATTCTTCCCCTCCTACGAAACGCACTTTAAGACGTGTGTGAGATCAAATGAGCAAATCTCTGGCCCCCCCGACATCCGCCCACGCCGTGTCTCAGGGTTCCGCGGCTCAACCCCTAATGAGGCCGGCGCCGCCTCGCCGTGGGCTTCTCTCTCAGCTCAGTGTTGACTGCCGCCCGGCTCTCGTCTGGCCGGAAGAACCTTTTCTCCATCGCGCAGCACTTTTCTTTCCTCTCGGGCTAAATATCCTCCTTTGACTTCTTTTTGTTCCAAACACGGAGTGTGACGGTGTTGCCGGAGTCATTTTGTGAGGTTTAGACAAACGTTTTCATGTATTTGTTTTGTACTTATTGTTTCTTGTCGTCATCATCAATCAGTAAAAGGCGCCTTGATAACTTTACCAGCAACCTTCCTTTCATCATATTCGAGATTCAGATTCAAAACATTTATTGTCATATGCACAGTAAAGTAACAAGTTTCCCAATGCAATGAAATTCTTCATTTGCTGTCCACAGAATGCTGACTAAGCGACTAAGTATAGTAAAGAAAATACAAAATATACAAAATAATAGAATGCAAAAACAACGCAATTTTAAAAAGGCTAAATGTAAATATGACAACTGTGCATGTGCCAATGTGGCTGTTGTGCATGTGCAAACTGTGCAGTTATGGGGAATGTAGTCCCTGATGATTGTAGTCCTTTAGCGGTGGCCCATTCGGCCTCCTTCAACTTGTTCCCGCAGTTCCTTTTTCCTCCCCCTGACAAATGAAACTGAGTCACGAACGGTCAAACTTCTTTTCAAAGGAGTTTTTTTCTTAAATTTACTTATCAAAAAAAAAGAAGGTATATCGCTGCGTGGGCGGAACTTTCTGTTCCTGGCTGCAGGCCCATTAAAGGAGCCCGCACGTACTGCTCGTCTAACATTCTTTTTTCTTTTTTTAAAAGAACCAAATGCAAAGGAGTTTCTGCTCTGCCTTTTTTTCTAACCCCCCCCCACCACCACCACCAAGCCCCTTTCTCTCCGCCTCTGCTGCTCGACCCGACTCAACCTGCTGCTCCCCGCCGAGTCGGCCGCTCGCATAAATATTTCAGCAGATGTTTGCTTATTGCACAGTGAACCCTTTCCCAGGCCTGTGCCGCCACCACCCACCCACACACACACACACACACACACACACACACACATCTCCTACTTCTTCTTACTGTACACCTATGTCTACCCCCACTGGTGCACGTGACACCACACACACACACACACACACACACACACACACACACACACACACACACACACACACACGATTGAGAGTTATTACACACGCACGCACACTGTAATGTGATGACTTTGGATGCTAATGAGCTGTTGTGGTGTTTACCCGACATGCATGGCGGGTGTCGGAGGGGTTGCAACCACCGCCTGCTTTTAATGATGTTTATTCGGCACACGTCTGAACGCTGAGAGAGGAGGTGCCGTTCATAACTACACGTGTGCGTGTGACTGGCAGGTGTTTAAGATGAGGGAGGGGCGAGGCATCAGGCCTCACCGCCTCCTCCCCCAACCCCCGCTAACAGCGCTGCGTCACGACGCGCGGCGTCGCTCGATTAAAAAGAAACGCAAACGCGGCGCCTTTCGAGAGACGCATTCAAATTGTCGCTGTCTTGTCTTGACGTGTTGGAGCGTGCGCCTCACTTCTCCTCTGACTGGCGACAGGTGGGGGAGGGGCTGCAGCTTGCGGGCTCGCTGAGGGCAGGGAGGGACAGATCGGAGATAATTAGCAGCGTGACCTGCAGATTTTTCTTCATCTCTGAGGACGCCTGGGGGGTCGGTTCATGGCAGTGGGCAGCAGGTGGCGCACTCATATATATCAGCTACACACCAATACGACTGAATCTCCACTGCAAATCTTTTTTTTTTTTTTTACGAAGGAGGCGGCAGCAGCAGAATGACAGGAAGGAGAACTGGAAAATTTCAGCGCTTTCCGGGACCGTACGCTAGCACGCTAGTACGCTAGTATGCTAGCACGCTAGCCGCTTCGTGCAAACAGCCTCGACCTCCGGCCTCATCCGAGCGGGTGAGGCCCCTTCTGATGATGAAAGGGTGCGAGCTGAGCGACAATCAGTGCGCTGATTAGCTGCGATCGGCCTGGTCTGATTGCCTTCGCACGACTCATCTGTCAGCCAGGAGCTGGGGATTCTGGGTAGGGATGGGGCGAGGGGAGCGGCATCTGTCGCCTTGCTGCAGCAAAGGTCATGGCGCGCACTCCTGCGTCATTTCCGTGCCCGGTTGCAAAAAAATGCCCCCTTTAATGGAACAGTCTTTGCCCCTAGTGGCCGCCTTCAGCCGCGCATGTCTGGAACACCTGGTGTAGCTGCTCTGGGGCTTTTAAAATAGCGCTAATATTGATGATTTATTTTCTTATCGGCACTGGCTGAGACAACTTTGCGTTGTTGCAGGAGGTAAGCCTCCTGCTCCTCCCTGCTGCTTTAAGGCCCCAGAAGGAAAAGCAGACTCACTGCAAAGGTCCTAAAATAATTCACAATTGACACTTTTTAATATGTCCACATAGTAGAAAGGACACGCATACAACTTCATTTTAGTGACTTTATCCATCTTAAAACATGCATCTGTATTTTTTTCAAATAATTTTTAAATGAAAATTATTATTTTTTTAATCCTTCCACTCTGGTCCTTTTTCATGCGGGTTTGACCACTGGCGCCCCCGGTGGATGAAAGTGGAGTGCGCAGCGTGGCGGACGCTTTTTCAAGCGACTCCCATCTGCGATAGACCTGGGAAACCTATTAAATTTGTGTCCTGTTAGGATTTTGGTTGGTCAGATTCTTGATTGGAGTTTGTTCTCCGAGTGCCTCTCTGATACCCTGTCAATCTATCCCACTACCAAAAAGAAAAGGAAAAACAACCTGCTTCACTTCATTGTCTCCCGTCTCTCTCTCTCTCTCTCTCTCTCTCTCTCTCTCTCTCTCGTCTCCTTTCATCCGTCCAGACACCCCCTACCAACTTTATTTCCCAAGCCTTGTCTCGCTCTCTCCTCTCTCTCCTCTCTCTCTCGCTCTTCCGCCGTCTCCATTTTAATTACACAAAGCCCCTCCGAGTGGGAGTCTGCGGCAGACAGGCAGGCAGGCAGGCAGGCCGAGCTGAAGGTAATGTGGTTATTGGTGTCACTTTTCAGGAGCGAAGGGAAGGCAGAGCTCCTCCAGAGGACTGGGATGGAGGGGGGAAGAAGGTGTGTGTGTGTGTGTGTGTGTGTGTGTGTGTGTGTGTGTGTGTGTGTGTGTGTGTGTGTGGGGGGGGGGGGGGGGGGGGGGGGGGTTTGGGGCATGGGGGAGTAATGAGCGGAGGAGCCGAGGCCTGTTTGTCAGGATCACCGCTTCCATTTGTCGGCGCCAGGAGGGCGCACGTCTCGTCCTTTTTGTTTCACATTTGATTTGCGGAACTCTCCAAACATTAGCGGCTACGCTCGAAGCACGACTGTGCGAAGCCACCGGTGGCGGTGAAGTCGTTTTGCACGTGCATTGATTTTAACGCCTGCGGGTAAAGCTCCTCAAAGCGTTTCAGAACCTATAAGGTCATTATTCCAAGGGAGTAGAAGTTATGGACGTAAAAGGAGCTCCGGTGTGGCTCCAGACCGATGCTGATTTAGCTGTGTTGGAGGCTCCGCCTTCTCTCAGCACAGGTGGCGTAACTTTGGAAGTGGTTGCCGCAGATGTAAAGCTCCAGACTGATAGTAATGGCCTCAGCAGAGGACTGGACACAGGGTTAAACATCCTAAACATCTCGGCAACAGAGGTCACGGCGAGGTTCCGATCCCATTTCTTTTTTTCACACGTCGGGTTTAATTGGCTTTCAGATGAGTTTGTATTGAGAAAAATAGGCCGTTTTGGAAGCTAGCACTAGTTAGCTTTAGCACTCCAAGGTAGTGATGTCCATGTCAACTCAATTAAAAAATTGACAGAATGTGAGATGACTTCATTTGGGGGATTTTCAGCCTGTTAGTCGGAGTTAATGAGATTATTGAGGAAACCAATCAGCCACCTTTGAAGATAAAGAGGAGGGGCTATAACCAGGGGTTAGATCTCTGTCTTAATCAGGGGATTTATCACATCGAGTCTGGGATAAAAAAAATTGTAAAAATATTTTATCGTGTCGCCATTACATAAATAAAACTTATGTTGTTGTTGTTCCACCTTGCATCATAGTGCATTTGTAGTGAAGGGGTCCTTTAAAAGTTCCCTGTGTGACTCCTTCCTCTGATCCCCTTCGCAAATAATTCAGCTCATCCGGCCTCCTCGTCGAGGCTTTTAGCAACTTTCATCTCAAACAGTCGCGGTAATGTCTGAAATTACAGCCTTAATGATTTATTGACGTTAAAACTGCGGCGCCCAGCACTTTTTGTTTTTTATTGTATTTTTTTTCTTTTCTTTGATCAGTTGTTCCTCCTCCAAGGCCTCACTCAGGAGAAGTGCGCCGCCCCGGCGCGCTCGGCTACTTCTGCATCTCTCAGCAGCGGCGTAATATACTCCAGAGGTGATAAATGATCTAATCCCAGGAAGAACAACATTTCACTCCTCCTCCCCCGTGGGCAGCCGATGAGACAATCAACTCCTCATACTCGCGTCTGCATTGTGATTTAGCGACGAGCTCGCCGGCTCACTCCAAACTGCTTACCTTTATCGCTGCGGCCGCGTCGCTTAGTCAGCGTTAGCCTCGCGCAGATGTAAATGCGGCCGCGTGCGAAAGTAACAGTTTTGACTTTTGAAGTGTTTATCTTTTGAGCTTTATTTGCTTTTGCTGCCGTTTAATCTATCACCACACCGCCACCCCCCACCACCACCACCGCTGTGGCCCTGACAACTTTGACACCGAGGTAATAAAAGCATCACTTTTAAGTAAACCCCCGGCGTAGGGTGTCAAGTCGAGCAGTCTATGCCGCGTCTGACCACTTGGTGGCAGCGTGAGAACACCACAGCGCTCTGAATCGAAGACTCTTCCACTTTCTCCTCCAGGCCTCCGTGTGACGTAATTCTCCTGAGGGCCTCCGAAGGTTTAGAGATCAAACTTAAAATGAGCGTCTGAGGCAAAGTTTTAACCAACATCAAACAGCTTAAGGATTTTAACCTTAAGCTTCGGCCAAGTTCAGGCCAAAGTGGAAGTTGATTCAATTTAAACGACCCCTGTTTGACAAATTTAAGATGATCCTTTGGCACAAAATGGACTACACATGTGGGGTAAATATAAGTCTTCTAAAAAGTCACCAAAAATAATAATTACTGCATTTAAGTTGACGTAAAGACAGTTTGGTTGGTGAGCCATCACGTAACGATGGTAGCATCAGGAAGCAGGGATGGACATTAGCATTCCCTGCATTATGCTTTCTTAGCACTTGGTGCTACTAAATGCTCTGTACTTGGCCCTTTGAAGGAAAAGAAAGCATCGAGATTGTTTCAGAGTTTTAGAGTTAGACATTATAACCATAATGATAACGACGTGATGCTTGGTTAACTCGTGTTTGAAAAATGCAGGGAGCTCGTCGTCCCTAAACTCAGTTAACATGGCTTTTCAAAGCCGGATATCTGAAATCCATCAAGTGCATCAAGAAGAGAGAAAAATGTGTTGGTAAACAAGAGAAAAATGAAAGCGATGAAAGTGCCAGTTGCATTGCGAGGCTAAAAAACATGCAACCAGTGAACCTTGCTGTGCAGCTCAGGGAACACTGGGATTGATTTATTTATTTTTGCTCTGCTGTACTAGATACCAGACAAGGTCCTCGGCATGCGTTCGTCCGGAGTTAAGACGTCCTGTGATAAATTGGCCACCAGCTCAAAGAAACAAAAGAAAAGCACAGCGGAGTCGCTATAGAAGATACACAGAGCCGGCTTACAAACCTGCTGCTAATGCTAAATGCTAAAGTTGTGTTGGTTTCCAGCAAGTCGGGGATACAGAGCTGCGGCGAGGGCGTCCCTCAGTGGGAACAAGCGTTTCTGCTGAGCTCCTGATTGGCTTTGGCTAACGTTGACGTTAACGTTTGGCTAGCACCTTACTGTCGTTTCTCAATCACAAACTCCGACCTCAACTGTCCCCCTCATTTGCACAAAGGCCACGAGTGCTCCCCCTTCTGCACGCCGACCTCTGGGTTGCCCCCTTCAGTCTGTGTTCATTTATTTATTTATTTCTTCATCTGTGTTCGGTGGCTTTCGGGTTACTATAGTGACGCGACGTGGGCGAACGGAGGGGGTGAAGATGAAGATGAAAGGAGCTCGAAGAGCCGTAATCAGATTGTCTCCTCCGCTTGCGCCTCGGATCCGTCTTCTCCCCTCCGTCAGCTCCGCGTCCCCACCCGCGCCACCCCCCCAGCAACCACGGATGTCATGAATCACAATCGGCCAACGAGTCACCTTTCATCACTCATGAAGCCCCCCCGCCAGCCCCCCCCCCCCCAATGCCGAAATGGTCGGGGCAGGGAAGGGAGCGTTCGGCCAGTCCGAGCCCGGATCCCACCGTGAATCTCTCTGCGATCTTAAATGAAGACGGATGAGAGGTTAACGGCACAATGATTCTGTTTTACAGGCCGCTCGCTGCCACTTTCCTCCACAGGGGGAAAACCCCCGGTGAGGGGAAAGGCCACAACTGACGGGGGGTCAAGTCGGCAGAGCAGGCAAAGTGCCTGGTACTCGCAATTGCGCCAGGCACTCCTGCTCGCCCAGCTGACCTGCTTTTGTGTTGTTTATTGAGTGCGCTTCTGTGTGTGTGCGTTTGCGTCAGCCTCCCCCGCCCCTCCCCAAGAGGTCGCACTGGAGCCCAGAACTAGAGCAGATGTACCACCCCGGGGTACCGAAGCACCAACAGGCGCTCAGTCAAAAGAGTCAGAGTAAGAGGTGCAGGGGAAAGAATAATCATAGCGGGTTCTCTGAAATCTGTTGTTTGCTTTGCTGCCTGACCTCATGACAGTGAGAAGCTGTGAGCTCTCGGAAACCGAGCAGGTAGTTTGGATTTCGCACATTTTTTTTTTTTTAGTAGTGTTTGGTTGTTGTATTGCTGTTGTTCCGAACAACATTGCTCTTGGTGAAAAGATAAAACGGACCCCTGATGAATCAGTGACGGTCAAAGGAGACTCCAATGCAAGAGTCGCGATTTTCAACAACACTGTCGTCTTCTTACATGTTGGACTCTTAAAATGAATGATTGCCTGATTCGCAATCTGGGTCTGAAAGCTCAAAACAAAACGTGGTACCTTGGAGGTTCCAACGGACAAATTTTACATCTTCAGTTTGACAGACTTGAAAATACAGAGTTAAATTAGACACTTCGATAGGCGGGCATTGTTGCCTTGCAAGGGTTGTGTGTTTGATTCCTGCATCTGTGGACTATCTATCTTTGTGGAGTTTGCATGTTCTGACTTTGTCCTCGTGGCTTCTGTTTTTCTTCTCCAGCTTCCTCTCGCAGTCCAAAGACCTCCGCGGTAGGATAATTGAAAACAACATTTTCTGGAGGTGTGACTTGTGTTATTTTGGCCCTGTGATAACCTGGCACTTTATCCAGGTTGTAACCCAGACCTCGATACCAAAGATAGATTCCACTACCCCTGAGACCACGTGTAGGAGGTGCTCTGATGGATGCATGAACGAATGGACGGACGGATGGTGTTAGCTGGTAGAGAAAAGCAGAATTTTGGTCCTCGTTATTTGGGTCTTGGCTGAGGTTAAACTGAAAAGTTGTTGACCAGATCAAAATCTTTTTTTCCGCAAGTTCCAGATTAGGAAGAAACAAAATGGCAACGGCAGTAGACTCTGTCTACTTTGGTCTAATTCATGAAGTGAGTTGAGGTGGGCTGGCGGGAGACAACTGGCACAAAGTGTAACGCTAGCAGGTGTGAGTGTGCCCTAAAGCAGCACCTGGGCATTTTGGGAAAAATGCAATTTGCTTTTTCTAGCCAATGTACAAATAAATAAGTTAATGTAGCCTGAGGTAAGAAGAGCCAGAGGTAAGGTAGAAGGTATAAGAAAGGGGTTTGAAAAAAACAAAAACAAAGAAGCAATTGAGCTCGTCTGCCTTTTATTTATTTTTGGGGTTAGCGCAGTGCAGGTTGTTTACCAGGGTCGCCTGCCAGCCCCAAGACACGCCGGTATCACTGCACGCCATTTGGCCCCTGTCCTCCTCTCCGGGCACCCGAGCGTGTTAGTGACGGCGGCAGCAGGAGTGGAAAGTCGGACATCTGGAACGCTGGCCCGACGCTACACACTCGCAAACACTCCGCCCGCTGACGTCGCCTGCATCTGCCATTGGGCGGTGGACGCGTTATGATTCGCTGCTCGTGCGTGGCGGAGCTCGGGGCTCACCGGAGGCTGCCAACCAAATGTCTGGCCATATGGATTGGAACCAGCGCTCCTCCCAGGTACACGCCTCTTGCCGTCGCCCACCTGCTGACTCGCTGATTCTTTTCAATGAATCGCTGAGTTGAGTTTGCCCGCACCCGAGTCGAAATTCCATCCTGGTCATCCCCGGCGTCTCTCTCCCACTTTTACTTCATCGCTCCTGCTTAGAGACACGGAGGGAGCGGCAGGCGCTTAATTATTCCCCCACTGCAAAAAAGAGATGCTGTTTTATAATTAATTATAGGGGGAAATAAGAGCTAAAACTGGCAAGCTGCCACCATGTGTGGAGAGCCCAGTTCAAACATTAACTTCTCAAATGGTCGCTCACTCAACTTTCCCTCAAATGTTCGAGCAAGCACAAAACTTCTGAGGAAAATCACGATGTGAGGTTCAGTGCATTAAATGCCTGCAGATAAACTCACACGCTAACATTTCAAATATTCATTGGCAGGTGTTACAGCAGTGACAGTCAAGGGTAAAATGTGTTTTTGAGCTATTAAATGTCTGAGATTTAAATCTGAAAGGCAAATTACCATGAGTTAAGCTTAAAAGTCCCATGTTGTCCAAAACTCTAACAACATGTTTCTGTTGCCCGTCAATGAACTACAGAAATGAGCAAAGCGCCCCACATTTCTATTTGGTTGGCTAACCCTTACAGACAGTGTGCTAACAGACTGTGATGAATTCACAAAGAACTCTGAAGTCTCGCTAATGAACCTCCACCTGGTTAATGACGACACCCTGAGCCAAGTCTTGGTTCCGACCTCTGAAATGGCCGCACTGCAGAAGGCTGCTTTGTTGTTCCATCCAATTACGTCAAGCCAGGCGACTCAATTGGCTCTGAAGTTCTCAATATTGATACAACATTTGTGTAGCAACCTTTACATTTCCCAGGGCCGTGTCTGTAGCAAACTGACCAAAATCTTGCTACTTGGAAAATGTTGGATACTGTAATCTGTAAATTGCTGCCACAGTTATGAACTGGCGGCAAATCTAACTTGCTAGCGAGCCTCTTCTCCTGAAGCACTGTTGGAAGCGAACTTCTTCCTTTCTGTTGTCCTTTGTGTGTGAATGGAAACAAACAACCAGTGTGAAAAAACATGATATTCAACTCCTGATATTCCGCTTTTTTCCCTTTGCCTACCTTGACCCAAACTCCCCTGGATCTCTACCCGCACCTCTGCAACTCCCACCCTGCGAGCTCTCTGCCCTCTTTATGACAAAAGTAACAATTACTGCGAGTCCCACTGCTGCATTGGCTCCATACTTTTCTCCCCATCCCATCACCTGGACCCCATTCCCAGGCTGTGCACAGGCAGCTCTGGCACAGTGCTATTATCCAGGCCAACCCTTAGGAAATAGACTGAGAAGAGGTCTTATTGATTGTCTCAGTGTGAGAGCTGGTTGATTTTCACTCTCACCTGCATCACCTCTCACCCTCCCCCAGCTCTCCTCACGTCTGTTCGTCTCTCCCTTTTGTCTGTCTCACCGCCTCGCCGGCTTCCCGGGCTGCGTGTGCAAGAAGACACAAACGTCGGAAATAACAACAAAAAACAAATACCGAAAAATGTTCTGTTCACTTTTTTCACTATTTTTCTCCCTGCACCAAATGACAGATGCACTTCAAACTAACTGGCACACTTGGGTAGCTAACATAACCAGGGATACTGTAAATGTTGTTTTATAAAGGTTTGGTATTGAGCATAATTTAATTACATAAATAAGTTTAATAATTTCATTCAGCAATAAATAAATAATTGTAAAGTAAAAATAGAATTTCAGGTTATGGTTGATTCATTTCTTGTTGAAATACAAGAAGGAACCAAAGTTCATTTTTTGTTGTTGTATGGGGAAAAACCTTTTGACGTGCATTTTTCTTGAGACCGCATGGTGGCCTTACCAACAGCAGCAAGTGCCTTTTCTTTTTATTTTTGATATGACTGTTCCTCCAAAGCATACTTAAAGCCTCTATTCATGACGAGCAGCCCAACGAGCTAATATGTTTGTTTCTGCAGTTTTGATGACGCGTTGCGCTATTTTGTCTTTTATTCTCTTGATGTGCATTATGTGTTCATTTGTTATATTTCAGTTCTCACGGCGTGAACGTGCTGATACGTCAGGAGTATGAATAAACGCCCGTTTTAAAAGAATGGTCCTGCGGCTACAGATACCATTTATATTTCCCGTAGTTTTGTCTTAGAAACAAGGGATTTGTCGTTGTTCTAAGAGAAATTAAAGTTGCTGGCAGAAAACGGGAAAGTCTTACCCCTCTATTTTTATTTTCCCCTTTGATGAGGACACTTTCCTTACTTCTCTTGATGCGCTTTGAGTTCCTTTTGTCAGTGAGGTAGCGAAGAAGTCAAGTTTCAATTAAAGGCCAGACAAAAACATGTCTTTTGTTGTCATTAACACTGCCAGCTCGCGCCTGCTTGTACCAACGCACTTTGCAATTGTTGTGCGTGAAATTGCATAACTAAAGCATGTAAAAGTAAACACATTGTCCTACACTACACTACAGCATACTACACTGCAAAATCCTGTGTTTATAGTGTCGCCCATGTTACCATGGGTTTTGAAATTTTTTTTTTTTTGAGTGAACACGCCAATGTTTTTGGCGCGTTCACAGACGCTAGTTGGATGGCCAGCGGTGCACTAATATGTATCAGAAGCCAGTCTACAGCCCCCACATCCCTTATTGACGCCGTCTGTTTGTGCGTGTGAGGAATTTGACGGGTGAAAATCGAAGCTATTGACCCCGGCTGACTCTTGGGTGCACTCTCAGTCCATCACTGGACTTGAGGAAAATCTTCCTGCCGCTGGTCGTAAAGGAGGAAGAAGAAGAAGAAGGGAAAAAAAGTCAATTTATTATCTACCTTCTTCCACCTAATTCTGTTTCAGTGCTGGCGAACACACCACCCTTTGATTTACAAGAGGTCATTTAATATTTATGAGCATCCAGGAGTCATTAGACAAACTGTCCCAACACAGTTTTTTATCGGCTTCGGCTCCATTTGTAATCAAACTTGACAAAATCATATCCCGTTTTTTTTTTTTTTTTCACCCACTTGCCCTCCTCACAGATTTTCTGTCACCCTCCTGGACTGTGTTCCTTCCCTTCTGTATGTTTGAAACTGTCATTTTGATATGCTCATTAATATTGCAGTATTGTTCCAAGTATCTGCCCACATTTTCCCGGCTTTGCAGGCTAATGTCCTGTGATGTCAACAAGTAATAATAAAAAAAGGATGAGTTTTGCAGCAATTTTTGATCCAGTTTCACGCAATCACAGTGGCACCGAGGCCGGTGTTGCACGATTCTCTACGTTATTGCACACAGTTTGATGTGAAAGTTCCCTGCAAGGCATCCGCAAACTCTCTGGGGATGGCCTCTGCATTCACAACATCATCATGCAGAAGTTGCAAGTTGTTTTTTTGTGCAACAAGGCGCACAATGGGGGCCTCTCGACCACCACGGATGATTTCAGCTGCTTCATTTTGTAGTGATGTGAATTGAAATGCAGCTCAGTTGGAAAACTGTTCTTTTATAGCTCCAACTGTCAACCCGCGGTGCACCGCAGATCCCTGTAGCACCCTAAAAGGAGAGACTGTGTGGAATCAAGTTGTGCGACACATGTGTGGTCAAAGTATTAAAATAACAAAAATAATACTTGACCCCATCCACCGCGTTCTTCCTTTCTTTTCTTTGTTGTTTTCTGATGACTTTTCCCCCCACCCTTTGAATTCCCGCAGCGGGCCGGCACTGCTGCAGCAACCACCCAAAGCGCTGCCCGAAAGTTGCTCATCTCGTAGACGGAGCACATTCAGCAAACAACCTGTAACTTGACCTTCAGACGGTGCGGTGGGGTGGGTGGGGGTGAGGGGGGGGAGTTCTCCTTGCAAAATTAAGTGGTCGACAAAGCCTGTCGGCGGGTGTCATCTCATTGGCTGATTGGCCAATTAGTTGGCACATCTCTGCGCTGTCTGTCTGTGTGTGTATCTATGCGAAAAGATGTCTGCGTGCGTGCGTGCGTGCGTGCGTGCGTGCGTGCGTGCGTGCGTGCGTGCGTGCGTGTGTTCCTCCCTAATCCGCTGCGCTCCCAGATTGACTGGTGGTTTGCGGCCTGAATCCTGTGTTTGCACCGATGCCGCACACAACCTTTTCCATGACGTGCCCTCACTCCCTTCTCCCTCCAACCTGCAACACACACACACACACACACACACACACACACACACACACACACACACACACACATAAATATATATGCACACATGGGACGTAGAGGCAAAGCCGACTGTCAGCAACAAGAAATCATCAGCGCTCTCATCTCCTCCCCTGTGTTTGTGTCTGTATGTACGTACGTCTGTGTCTGTCTGCAAGTGTTGCTGAGCTGTGTGTGTGTGTGTGTGTGTGTGTGTGTGTGTGTGTGTGCGTGTGTGTGTGTGTGTGCTCGCCACTCGTGTCTGCTGGTGCGCAGGGGCCGAGGTGAGTGATTGCCTTGTTTCTGTGGGCAGCAAGCTGTGGCAGTTTGCTCTCACTGTAAATTTAGAGGAATTCTTAATGGAACTCCGGAGCTGTCAGACCTCAAAGTGCTCCACCTTTTCTTTCTTTCTTTCTTTCTTTCTTTCATTCTTTCTTCCTCCCCTCCCTCCCCCCGCCTAAATCCTCCACCCACAACTTCATTTTTTCAGCGCGGTGGGTTTTTTCGGGCCGTGCGCGCTGAGACAATGCTGGAATGTCGGGCACTGCGAGTGGTTCTGCATAGTTCTTTCTTTCCTTTGGGGAAAGAAACAAGTTCAGTTGGCAGTTAAGGAATGTAAGCGCAAGGAGGTGCTTTTACCTGCAGTACACAATGCCTCATTTATGAAGAGGAGCTGCTACACAAAGCCTGAGACTGACTAGTAAACTGAAAAAACCTCATTTAAGGGCGCACAATAAATATCGAAGCAGATATTTTTTAAGATTCTTTTAAAGTGGAGCAGCTTAGCACAATCAATGATCCCACGTCCATGGAATGGCATAATTCGCCCTCTGTTTACAGCATCCTACAAATAACAAGGGCTATCTGCTTGTGATTGACCTTTAACAAGGTTTTTTTTTTACAGTCACAGCCATTAAAACCTGGCTGGGAGTGTTGTTAACCCCCTTCAAGGTGCGCTCTGTGACATCACAGAGAGGGATCTGCCAGCACAGTGCTTTGACAGGCCTGTAGACGCATATTGTTGTCAGAAAACTTTGGTCCTTGTCAGGAAAACGTCGACTCTGTAGGTCGACTCTTCATCGTCGGCATCGTCACTGCTGCCGTTTTCAAAGGTCCTGCATCGTGCGAGCTTCCTCTAGCGGCGGTTGAACGGTCAGCTTTACACTGCGACTGCATTCTAACTCTGAATAGGAAAGGCCTGCACATTATTTATAGCCAGACATAAACAAGGCCTATGTATGTGGGTCACTCTTGAATTCATTAATTTCCTGACGCAAACAGCAGCACGTAGATGCAGCACCTGATACAGTTTCGGATATTTTTCTGTCGTAACGGTAAATTTGAAATTCTGCAGTTGTTTGCTCTTACATTATTGACTTTCATCCAAAGTCAGTTTGTAAAAAGTCTGTGACAGACAGAAAGAGGATGTTTGTCTGCTCCGTAAAAAAAAAACAAACAAACCTCTGTGCAGTCACTTCTACTGCAGTTGAGTTTTTTTTTTTGTTGAGTTTTTGAGTGTCGGGGAGATAGAGAGCTGTGTAACGCATCAATCTAAAAAATGTCCCCACCCGCGGGGTTGCGGGTGCGGAGACCGCGAAGGTCCTCGCCGTCTCTTCGCTTCCTTCACTTCCTTCCTCGGTGGTGGTGGGGGGTCTTCCTTCCTTCCTGCGAGAGCCTTGAGAGGGGCGAAGGATGAAGGATGTGGCGTGAAAGGCAGATTTAGTTTTTGATAGTGTGTTCGGGGCAGGCGGGGGCGACAGCCGTGATGGATATCTGATTGGCTAAGGCGATGAGGCGGGAAGCGACAGAGGGCACTGCGCTCCTGGACGCTTTTACTTTTGTTTTTCATATATTTTTTTATATTTCGCTCTTTTCTTCCCTCCACGTTTTCCTTCAGCCTTGACGGAACACGGCCTCCCGGTGGGGACGTCTCTGATCAATGCGGTCATTATTCCCACGCACACTCACACACAGGCACACGTGTGGTCGTGCAGCAGACGGATGAGGAAGCCGCCCGCCATGACGAGGTCACCGCAAATTCAAATGTGCCGGCGCTGAGATCTGCCGAGGAAATATGCGCCATTAGCTGCGCCGCCGAGCGAGCGCAACTCCTGGGCCTCAGGCGCAAAAAAAAAAGAAAGAACAAGTGCAGCTTTAACTTTCCTAACTTCCTCCAGCACTTCCTACTTCCTGTTTCCACGTGCCTCTCCTCATCTCCACCCCCCCCCCCTCTTCTATCTCCAGCCTCTCAGACCAAGCAGCAATAATCCTTTGTGACAGCACCCCCCCCCACACACTTCCTGTGTTCACGTTGACAGTTTTTTTTTCGTCCCCCCCCTCCCAGCGCCGGTGCGCCATATGGAATTTTAATCTTGGGTGCGTGCGCCCATCTGCACGTGGACGGGACGCGGCCGGGCTCGGTCCCAGCAGAGCAGCGGCGGCGACTCGTGTGGAACAGTGTAATGATTCCTGTCTGCTCGCCTCGCACCACCTGTGTGTGTGTGTGTGTGTGTGTGTGCGTGCGCACACACACACACACACACACACACACACACATCCTTTTTCCTTTTCATCCCAGCAACCCACAGCTGGAATGTCGCAGTTTGAGAAGAAAAGCTGGGGGGGGAAAGATGATGTTGGTGAGGTGAGATGCAGGGTGAATCCTGCAGGGGGCACTGGAGGACTTTTGAACAACGCAGTGGGAGAAAAACAGAGAATGAGCAGGATTGTTGGCGGTGGGAAGGCTCTGTCTCTCCAAAGATCTGAGATGTGTGACAGCTCCGTGGGATGAGCGGGGATCGTAGCCAACGCAAATGAAGTCTAATATTGGCTTCTTTTCCGTGCCGTGCAACGTCAGCGTCGCCTATTAGAGGGCGAGCAAGCGTGAATGAGATGCTCTGATGTGCTGATGCTGTGAAAGTCACGCTGCTCTTTCTGTTCTTGTGCGCTTCTCGTCTTGAGAGACTGAGAGGTCAGCAGCAGCAGCCTCAGTTTCAGAGGGTTAGCGCGGCACTCAGTTGTAAGAGGAGCGACGCTAAACATGAACAATGCAGCAGCAGAAGTGTAACAAAAAGGTAAATGAAAAATTTACTTTACCCGGGGTTTTGGTGAGGAATAACAAAAGTTTTCACTTCTTCAGCTTGCACTACAGAAAAGCGTGCGCTAAAATACCCTTTGTGATGTCACATAGGGAACTGAAACCTCGCTTCCAGGTCAGCGACACCAAATCCAGCCAGGGGTTGGCGCCGCACTCCGACGATGCCTCGTTTTCTTTCCCTTCAAAACACGTTGAAGGTTCGGCAAAGCGTTTTAGTGTGCTTCTAATAGTTGAGCATTTAAGCTTTAGTCTGTAAACACGAGCTGCTAACACGAACGGTTTGAGTAGCCGTTGTTGCTAATGGGCTGCCAGGAGAAGCTGACTGACACGCGTTATCCCCCTTGACGTTATTCCTCTTTGCTTGGCATGAAATAGTAGGCGTGTTTCCCAAGCAAGAGTAACCAAAGTGAACCTGATGTCGCTTCAGCTCTTCGCTCTTCATTCAGACCGACGACGTCTGTGACACGTTTGGAACTCACTGCAGTGTTTCTTTTTTTGAGAGACTCTCACAGCGCGCTCCATTATAGCTGTCAAAGCTATTGCAACGGTCTTCTGAGCGCCACGTGGTTTTGTGTTGCATTTTTGGATTTCACCAGAATTTGCTCGCCTCTGAACGGAGCTTAGTTCTATTAGATAAAGAAGGGTTGCAGATTTTCTATTCCTCTCTAATTGGCTCTAAGTTTCCTTCCTTTCTTTTCACCTATCTTTTTTCCCACAGTACCTGCAGAGAGCATTCCCCTCAGTGGCACTCCCTTCTATCACTGCGCATGTTGAATTTTCCAAGCTTTCTTCTCAATACGAGTCGGAGTTGATGCGGTGGTGTCGTGCTTCACAACCCTGTTGCTTGCAAAGTAACCTGAACAAACGCTATCCTGGTTATCACTGAACCCTTTTGTCAGACTGACTTCCGTTTTCACACAGAAAAAAAAACACTGATAAGGCAGATACTTGTTCCTTTAAGTCTCACCTCTTTATCTCCCAACTAATGCTGATTTCACATTCTGATTGCATTAAAAAGAAAATCCTATTGGAGCTTCTATGATAAAAATGATTGACGTTAATACTGTGTGCGCAGTCTGCTTTCTTGCCACTTGAGGCCACTAACTCTTGTCCGCTGGGCCTTTTAATCAGTCAGCAATGAGTCACCAAACTGTTATTAGTATTGATCAGGCAATTACATGAACTCCAAGTACTAGTATCTTTGTTCCTGACACACTAAGCGCAATACACAACTTGAAAAGAAACCTGTAAAGTCATCAAGTTTGGAAAAAAAAAAAAAAATCAGAACAGAAAAATTGCCTATAATTGATTATAATTCCCTCTGCTTAAGGCCTATTTAAGATCAGGGCTGGTCCCACAAATGGGGCCCCTGACGTTCAGTTGACAGCCAGTGGAGTTAATGGAGCTCCGGCCGACTGGCTGACAACCAAATTGAAGGTTAGCGCCGCCGACTTTCAGGATCCAGCCTGGTTGTCCGGCTCTGCCTCGGCTTCTCGCTCCGCCGCACCATTTATATCTATGGCCAACGTCTGGCCATAGTTGGAACTGCGACAGGCCGGTTGCGCGGTCAAGCGACGGGCTGTCACTGCTGAAAAAACGCTAAAAGGTCTCGCATCCACCGCTACCTTCGGCACATATTTGCGTCGACCCACTGGCCCGTTTTTGTTCTCTCTCTCTCTCTCTCTCTCTCTCTCTCTCTCTCTCTCTCTCTCTCTCTCTCTCTCGCTCTCTCTCCTCCCGCGTCTGCTTGGGTGCCTCTTAAGAGGTGACACTTCTCTGTTTGCTCGAGTCCCGCCGTGTTCTCTCCCCGGAGCGGGGTGACACAGGAGCGACGCGCCTCAATCATCCGCACTCATAAACAGGAAAACAGGCCCCGGCGACATCAAATGCGCGAGGAAAGACGTAGCGCGGACGTCAGTGCAGGGGAAAAAAAGGCGCACGGAGAGGACAAAAAAGACGACAGGAAGCCAAATATCCTTCACGGGGGGAGAGAGGAGGAGGAGGTGTTGAGGGGTGATTGGAGGTTTTTTATTTCTTTTTTTTCCTTTTCCTGCAGGGCAAACTGACTTACGGCGGCAGTCGCTTTAGTCACACCGGCTGAGGTGCATTAATATTGGATTGTGCCGTATCTCGGCCTGACACTCGCCAAGAGAGGGCCAGGAAGAGATTTTTCTGTCTCTGCGCTGTGAAGTGGCCACATAAAAAACATTGTGTTGTTTTTACTGGCAAGGTTAAGAAAAACCATCAGGGTGACTTTAGCTGCAGACCACCGGGGAGCTTTGATTCGCACGCCGTCTTGTCCTGTTATTCCTGAGGCAAAGGATGCCAGACTATTATTTATTGACACTATCTCTTTTGGGAAACATAATGTATTGGCCAGTGTTAAGATAATCAACGGTTCTAAACACTCATTTTGTATTGTTTGCTTTTTACACGTTAAATAAATAAACTAAAACCTAAAAACTAAATGAGCTAACATCGCATAACAGTAATTACTGAATTACTGAAACACAGTAAATTGTGCTATTAAATTTTTGTTCATTGAAAAAAAAAAATGTTGGTTTATTGGTGCAAGCAGAAAGTTACAAAACAAAACAACGTAAACGTTGCTATTGGCCACGAGCTCAGAAACAATACTTTCTTTTTTCAGCCCAGTGCTACTACCATGGAAGCATGCTGTCAGTGTTAACAAACAGTGTTAGCAAACAGTCCAAATACTAAAACAATTGAATGTTACTCGAATAACATCGGGCAATTGGCGTCATTTAATTCACATAACATACTGGCAGCACTTCCTTTATTTGTGCAGTTTGCAAAGCTACAGATGTTTCGTTTTTCATGCTAGTTCACACCATTATACCATTATGACCTATTTCCACTAAGTGCTCCATTGTTTCTTCAGGTCTCCTCCAAACATATATATCGAGACCATGAAGGTCTTTGTTTTTCTTTCTCTTCAGATATGTAAGGATGAATGTTATGACTATTTTTGTGATCAGCAGAAGACGGGCCTTTCTTGCAGGTCTTTAACCTCTTATTATCTCTGACCCGGAGGAAATAAACAAACACACCGCAAACTTGCGACTAATAATAATTTGTTTGCTCTCGCTGACCGGCCGCCACTTGAGCGCAGCCAGTTAGGCTGCTGGCGAGGCATGCCTCATATCCTCACACAAGAAGCCGCCGCAGATGCATTCTGGCTAATGGAGTCGTTTATGGCGGGGAATGGCACATGCGAGCCCGCGCGTGCGCTTGTGCGTTGAATGTATTTCTGCGCTACCATGCTGAGGCTTGCTGGAGAGGACGAGACGGCAAGCAACATTACAGGGTGTAATTACTTCAAGCACCATTAGGAACACAATAACATCTGTGCTTAGCAGGAGAAGAGGGAGAGAGAGAGAGAGAGAGAGAGAGAAAGAGAGAGAAAAAAGTCCTGCGCGACTCAGTTTCTGTGTGCCTGTACAAACAGGGACCTCCTTTTCAAGTGATTAAGAAGTAATGAGTAGATTGCTCCAGCAACAGATTTCTTGTTTGCTAACAAAGTGCCAGCCGAGGTAATGACTTGGCAACTGCGAGGCACTCTGCAGTCGCCTGCAGCCGGAGACCCGTAGTGCCGCTATGGATCCAGCAACAGCAGGTGCAGCTCCGGCAGCACTTCAACGTCTCAGCGAGGACACGCTTGCGCTGTGGACACGGCTGCTGGAGGACAATCTTTGGAGCTAATTATTTTTAGTTGCCACAACAATGAAGTGTGATTTTTTTTTATTTATTTTTTTTTACGACTCACCCAGCCACCTTGTCACACATGTCTATAGCCTTTGGTTTTTGTTTTCGTGTAGTAGTACGTCTTTCTGAACTGTCTCTTTGTCCTGTTATTTAAAATTGCCCGCACCATGAAAGAAAACTGCAATGGTGGCAAATGTAATGGTTAGCGCAGATGCATCACAGCAAGAGGGTTCAGGGCCAGCGCACACACTTTCACTGTGGAGGTCTTGTTTTCTCACCAGGTCTGCATCACTTCCTTCTCTGTTTTCTTTCACAGCGCCCCCTGCCGTCACAGTCGTGGGTTGCGGCAATGACAGTTTGTGTCCTTGCTCGCATGGCCAACGCATTATTTGACAGTTTGGAGTTACCAGACAGCCTGATGTTCGTCTTTACACAGACAAAGGAGGTTGGGGTATCTGGAGAGGATTCGTGAAAGTACAGGAAGAACCGCAGAACATTGTCAGCAGGAACAAAGGTCCGCACACAGTCTTTGTCAAAATGAACAGCCTGGTTGCATTTAAGAGGTTCTTGGCTTCAATAGTTTCTTGCTTAAGATTCGTTGATTAGGACTTGATGATCTTGATGCAGTTTCCTCCGTACTTTTTCAGTACTCTTCTTTCCACAGTATAATTGTTACTGACTGTGTGAACACTGGGTGGAGCCTTGACATGTAATTGACACGTAATCACTTGTGCACTTCAACATTATTGATTGTTTCAGCCCCAAGTCACTTCAGATCAGACCAATGTGCTGGCTTTAGTCAGTGAGTGGACCAGAGGGGATCCTTGCTCTTTACCCACATCTGCTGACTGCTTCTTTTCACTGCGTTGGCCAGAGCTTTAACTGCTCTAGAACCGTGAAGAGGAACAGGCAATGAAGCCCACACAGCCCAGCTTAATTTCAGTTTTCCAGCCTTGACCCGCCACCTCAGATGCAAAACTGGAATTGAAGATGAAAGATGAAAATGAGTTGCTGGCACACAGAAGTTTGTATTTCCCTGTCTCTGCTTGCTTGTGGAGAGCATGAATCAGGAGGCCAAGGGTCTTCACACCTGTTCCGCTGCAACCCGCAGACACATATTGACCGTTGGACCTTTGCCAGAGTATTGAGCAGGCTGGCCTTGGTGATTCCCCTCTCGGTTTCAAGCTCACCCACCAAGACACTTTAGCACATTGTTGTGCCGCCGGATCCGTCTCCCTCGTGTCAGGATCATCTTGCCTCCTACGAAGATCGACCCAAGGGATTCTGGCACTGAAGACAGAGGCGAGACGTTTCTCTCCTGCTACAACCTTCAGTGTGTTTGACAAGTGAGTGATGTGTTAAAGCATCTCGTCCTGTAACCTTGCAAGCCAGATGGAGTGGCTCCAACTCCCTCCAATTTGTAGACCGAGCCCATATGGTGAGAAATCTTTTTGGCGATGGAGGAAAAACCTTGGAGGCGATTGAGCGAACTGTGTATATTAGCTTCCTTGATGCCAGCCAGAGAAAGCTCAGAGACTAATGTCGTGGATTTGAATAGATATACTTCTTTCTCTGTATCTTCGCAAACGCAAATGATTGTTCAGTCCAAGATGTGCCCTTGCATTACACTCTGCTTGGTGAGGCAACTTGAAAGAATCAGTACGAAGAGAGGTTTTGGTCATTGTAACATTGTTTTTCTTCAGAAGGTATTTAACGTTGAGTCTGACCTGTCTAACATACACACCTGAGTGCTTTGTTGGCTGCACTGTATATCGATCAAACATTGCCACACCATTCACAGTAACAATAACATTTGTTTTGGATTGGCCTCGTTTCCAGTTGGATGTTGTTGTGAAAGTGTTTATGTGCAGCTTCCTGTTTTGGCACAACACAATACGCAGTGGCTTGATTTGATTTGATTTCAGTTATATTAATTCCAAGTTATATTATTTCTTCGATGTATTGTGGGTACACTGTATTTAAGGGGCTTCAAAGTGACGCCCAGAGGACATGTTGAACCTTTCACGTCTCATCAGACTCGAAAGGCCTTCACACTGATTGTTTATCTGAGTCCATGAGCGACACTGCGGGCGGCGGCAATTAGTCGCACTCGTGACAAAACCCTTTTCCAACGTGTGCATTGATTATGCCATTAGAGGATCCCCTCGTTCGCAGCCGCATTGCATGTTAATCATCCAAACATGACGGCAAATCGACACGTTTTATCATGTACATATGTTATTCCATAGAGACGTCACTGCGCTGTGAGTGATGGCTCTGTAGGCCCGACAGAGTGAAGAATCTAGTTATTAGTTTGCGATTGTCTAAAATACAATCTAGATCCATGAAAGGCTTTAAACCTGATTAATCTCACAGATATTTGTTGAAAGCAAAGATTTTCTGTAGTTGTGACATGCCCCACTGTTTTCAATTTGCGCTAATACGGAAACCACCGAAGAAGACTGGAAAGAAGATGCGACCGCAGGTGTTGAACGTTGGCTGCCATCGAGGTTAGCGAGGATGTAGCTACGCCATTGTCAGAACTGGACTGGAAAATGAAAAAGAACATACAATGGCACTAAAGGTGTTTCCCATTTTTAATCCCTGTCTTAAACTAGTGATCCACAGCTAATCACCCTTTCATGAACGAAACTCAATGCTTGCCAACTTTTTTTTTTGGTTCCAGATGAAGGGCACATTATTCTGTTGTAGCTTTGTTGTTCTGTCTGATGGCACAAAGTACAGAAAACCTCTGGCTGTGTTAGTTGATCGTGGTTCAGTGATGCGTTTGTCTGTTGTTGACTGTGAGTCGGGTCAAGACAATGGACAACCTAAGGCCTTGTTCAGACTGCCAGCCAAAATCACATTTTTAGCCCATCCAGATTGAAACTGAATGACTCTTTTGTAGTCTGAACAGTCACAAACCACATGAAATCCGAGTTTTGCAAGACCGATTGAAATTTCCAACATTCAGGAGGTAGTTTCAAATCACATTTGGACAGATGTGTCTCAGTCTGAACAGCTCCAACCACAGCGATCGGTTTTGACTGTCTGTGACGTCTCTCTATGCGACACAAGACCCAATGCACCAGACCAGAGAGCGCCGTTCGAGATGCGGAGCTGTAACGTAACGGAGCAGACAGAAGAAGTAGGAAACAGCAGTCCCTGGACAGAGGAGGAAACTCATTGCCTCACCAGTCTGTGGGGAGATAACTCCATTCAAGAGAAAATTGAGGGCATGTATCGCAACAATCGCAACACGTGCTGCTGTCGCAATCATGTGACTCCACACACGACACGCGCTGGACGAAGCCTCCGCTCCGACTTCGTTGCTACAGCAACCTGTCAGATGGGTCAATAATGTGGCCCAGTCTGAACAGAGCCAGATCCCATTTGGACACTTGTTAAAAACAGTGTGGACAGTCAACCCTAAAATCAGATTTGAGAGGGAATCTGATTTGAATCAGATTTGCCTGCAGTCTGAACGCAGCCTAACTTGGCACAGGTTAATATGAAAATGGTCACGAGCAGAAACAAATCTGCTTGAATGAGACAGACAAAAGTTTTGTTCAGTCAACAGCTGCTTCATGTGCCAGGTGAACTTGAAAACTTTTTTTCTTTTAACCCAACAGTCTTTGAAAATAAATAAATACATAAATAAATAAGGAACACTTGCATAAACCACTAAAATGTTAAGTTAAGCATGAAGTTAAACATGGGATTGATGTGTCTTCTGACATGCAGAGACAACTTTTGCCAAGTTGGGTCACTGTGGTGGCAACTTGGAAGGCTTCCACTGACTGGGAATGACTGTCAGTATCATGTATAACCAAAGAGGTCTAACGTGAGTGCTGCAATGTTGCTCGTTTACAGTGTCTATAAACATGTCATTGCGCAACATGGCTCTCTTTTTAATGTGCCGCTAATGCACTGAACCCATTCAAAGCGGCAGCACCACAGGCGACGCGTATACATTTTACCAACAGCGCGCATTAGCCTCGCTTCTTCGGAAATGAAGCGGTTGTGAGCTAAATTACATATCGCAGCGCCTCTGAGATGATTATTGTGATTTGCGTGATTAAGAAGACGCTGGGTGCTTTTGCCCGCTCAATTGCCGTATTAATGCTCGTTGAAGGGGCCCATCAGCTTGAGTGGTGCCTCTTATTGGTAAACCAGAATAAACCGCTGAAACTGAAACAGAAGAAACAGTGGTTTAGTGATGGGTTTGCGTGCATTTCACGCCTATTGCCATCAATGACGTCGTATTCAGTCCACCCGAAATTTACACACCTCATATTACCCTTAATATGACACTACAGCTCCAGAATCCATACAGAATCACGCTTACACATCACATCACCCTCACATAGGTGACCTAGTCGAGCAACACTTAAGGCTGATTCACACCAAAACCGCGTCTGCGGTGAGTGCGCGCTGAGAGTGTAACAAAACTCTCTCACCCAACCAAACTGTAGCCCCAATTCCACTGGACAAAAAACATGGTGTTTTTTTCGGCTTGCGGTGGAATCTGTAAACCCGGGTCATCACCTCCTTTTTTACCTGCCGCACGGGGTGACGTTGAGCGTAACGTGCGCTAAATCATAATGTCGCGCCAGTCGCGGCGTATATCAAGCACTGATGCAAAGGTTTTCCATCACGTTCCATCAGCGCTGGATAATTGTTCATTGTCCTCTGGCTGTTTCGCCCGCTGCTCGGGCACAAAATGGACCAGACGCCGAAACAATCGCTGCACGGCGGGAAGCGGCCGCGGAGGTGCGCGCCACTTCAAGTCTGGCGGCAACGACGTCATCGTTCCACTACAGCCAAAAGTGACCAACAACTAAGAACACTGGCCACCGCCAAACTCTTGAATTCTGTAGCACTTCATCATGCGATATCAGTGTGATGACGTCAGCAGACACGCAGCGGTGAAAGCGGAGGGGGTGCAGCTTGCCCCCCCGCTGGGTTTGGTGCGTGGACACGGAACTCAATGGCGACGTCCCGTGTCCAAAAACATAGTGACATCCCGCTAATTTCAGTGGAACAGAGGCTTGTGTCTCAAGTATCCCTGTGTGTAAAAAAGAAAAAGAGAAAAACCACACTGCTGGTATCATGGAAAATGCAGGTATTTAAAGTTTACCTGCATTTTGTTCAACACAGTTTCAGATTTAAAGTGAAATCTTTGACAACCAAACTAAACAGTGTTGAAGCTGATACGTCACGTTGATGTTTCACAGGAGCATCCACCATATATAAAAACAAATTGCAACCCCGGGTCGCTTGCCGGGTTGTTTGAGGCTCGGTGTGCCTTTCAAATGCCACCAAATGCCTATTCATAGCAGGTCTACATTAGCTGTTTTGGCCAGTGGGAAAGAGGCTATAGACTTCCTGCTTGAACGATTCCACCTGCTACGACTGACGCGGTTGTGACGTGTGAACTGTGAAAAATAGAAGAGCCGCGTATTGTTCCAAAGCGGTGCAGTTTCACGCTGTGGGGACGCTTCTGAAACGCCTGTGCCACGGACGTGCCGCAGACGCTTTCGTTGTGAATTGGGGGTAAGTTTCCATAGAATTTAAATCACAATTAAGACTAAGTAACCATGGCCACTGATACTGTCAATACAATTCCTCAATGCCACCAAAACTACATTCTGTGACCTTAAACTCTTCCAAACTTGTCAAATAAACTGTGCCTTGTTGCTGATTCATTTGAGAGACCAACGAGACAATAACAAAACAAATTATTGAACTATTTAGTTATTAAACAGTTGAGCATGTTGGTGCAGAGTTGAGTTCAGTCTGTCAGGTTCTCAGTGCTCATCCAATCACAGGACGTGTACGTGTGAAGTTCAGCGTAAGGCTAGTTGGCGGGCCTTGGCATCGCAGACTCGAGATCTGATTGGCTATCGCAACTAACTCTGTTCCGTTCACTTACAGCGGACAGGAGCCTGCAATGTCGATTCTGCTGGCCTAAGGCAGATTTCAAGGAACCTGGCAACACAAGCTAGCTGAAATACGATTGGATAAAAACTCTACCTGTAATACACAAGAATGGAAGCAATGCAACCAAGTGGATATTATATGACCTGAAAAGAACAGGCTATGGAGAATGACTTTATTGTCATGTTTACAGGAAAACTTTTCTAAATAAGTTTAGGCCAGCAGAGAAGGCCTTCCTGGTCCTGACGGCCCTGAGAAGAGAACAAAATGCTTACCCTGAACAAGCAAAAACCAAATGTCACTACTACTTGCAGATGAGCTCGTTCTAATACCTGAGCCAAAAAAAATTCACATTGCTGGTTTCTCATCACACGTTTTTAATCTTCACTGCGGTAACTATAATTCATAAATCACCTCCCAGCATTGCAGAGTGGATTTGTCTTTTGCGTTTAAACTGCTAAACACTTCCGGCATGTTGCCATTTATGGATTACAACTAACTGGGAGTGAGCAGGGTCTTGTGATAATGTAATCAATGCACAATGGAGAAAATTCGTCCCGGGTGTGACAAATCGCTGCGTCCACCTGCGTGACATTTCAAAACAGATAAATAATCAATAAACCCTTCAAGTCTGATTAGGCATAACAATTTTATTCCGTCCGCTGGGACACTTGTCATTTTGTTCAGTGCTTTGTGATGGTTTAATGCATTCGGGCGTTTCAACACTGAACACTTGTGCTCAAGTAAATTTAGTAATGTACTAAGGGAAATTTTGGTTTTATGCGGAAAGGCAAACAATAAAATCACCAAATAGAAATGAAAATGCAAAAAGGTGACCAACTATGGTAATTGTTAAATAATCGGTGCAATTTTACTTAATCACGTGAGGGTGCTGATGTAGATAATCTCGACACCAAGGTATTTTATTGAACTTCATAATTGTATTAAGCAGTAATGGACTCTCATTTGTGTGTTGTGTATGTGCAGCAGTGGAGCTAAGTAACAACATATACATTCCTGAAGATTAAAGCAGCGTTCAGTCTCGTGTCCACTCATGCGTGACTCCATTCCTTTTGCACCTAATGCATCCCCCCCCCCCCTTGTTCAAACTGTGCTAAATTGAAATTGTAAGTAGAACATGAGCTTAATGGAAGCGTGTCACGTTTGATGAAGTGCTTATTTGTTGCAAAAAAAAGTTTTTACATTAGCACGACTTCCAGAAATGCCATTGTTTAAAAAATGGAAGTTGAAAGGCCTTGTTTTTTTTTTTTTTATCGTTGTTACTTTGTTTTGTTCTTGTATGATTTGCCTGCACAGGCAGCCAGCTTTTAAATAGCTACAGTTCTGTGCAAGGAAATGGCATGCTCTGTCACAATGCAACAGCCACTGAGCCACTCTAACAGTTAAATGGGTCTCCAGCAAATCTGAATCCCAGAAATCAATCTGCTCTTTTATCCCATTCTTACTTCATAAAGCATTGTTGCCGTTCCATTGGAAATATATCAGCAGCTGGTTGGCTGGCTGCCCAAATAAATATTGATAATGCTATTAAATCTATTCTAACAGCTCAAAGCCTAATCACAATGGACAGCAACTATACCACCCCACCACTTAACATTTAAGCCTATTTAAATTTTAGAATAGTTTGATGTATCCGACACAACATCTATTTATATAGATCTACATGTTTATATTGTTATACCTCATATACTATGTGTGTCTTTCTGTATTTCTATATTTGAATCTCTCTCTCCCTTTCTCTCTCTCTCTCTCTCTCTCTCTCTCTCTCTCTCTCTCTCTCTCTCTCTCTCTCTCTATCTATCTATCTCCATCTCTCTCTCTTTCTACATTTTTTGTATTTCCTTCTCACCCCAACTGGTCATAGGCAGATCAACCCTCTGGAGTCTGGATCTGCTCTAGGTTTCTTCCCACAGGGGAGTTTATCCTGTCCACTGTCGCACCTTGCTTGCTCTGGGGGGTCTGGAGGGCCAGTCGTTTTTTTTTTCTCTGATTGTACAAAGTGCTTTGAGATACCTTTGCATGTGATTTAGCGCCGTACAAATGAAGTTGATTGATTGATTGATTGAATCATTTGCAGCTGATCAGAAAATTGCAGGGCCAATCAGTGACCTTGGACCTTGGACAAAACAGGAAGCCAAGAGATCTGGCGTGATTGCAGGCAACAGCAGATGTTACAACAGGGGCAGAATTTACACAACAACATTTAATCATTAAAATAGGAGCAAATTAGCTGTGGGAAAATATTTCCTAGTGGGTTTTAAGTCATCGTAGATAAGCGTTGCTGGCATTGCACCAGTTGGATGAGCCAATCTGTTACCAACCTGTTGATTTAGTGTCGAAGGGAAACTACTTTGGCCTGACAGATGGTTCATCCAAACTACTTCCAAGATAAACATTTCCTGAATCTCTGATGCATGTAAAACAAATGGGATGCATTTGGGAGTTGTTGTTGGGCATTTTGCAAGAGTGTTAGATAATACCTCCTAAATGTTCCCTCGCTGTTGTGTAGAAACACATTTTGACAAGTGACTGGGTAGCCCCTCTCAATTCTTACCCCCTTTGCAGGCCCAATGCCGATATATCGCAACTCGAAAGGGTACCCCGTTATGGCCCCATCGATTTCGAACTCTGGTCGAATGGAGCCCTTTCTCTTCACCACTGAAGGTTGAAACTGCTGCTCTTCAGGCCACTGCCTGTATATTACCAGTTCCCCTCAGACTCTATTCTCACTTCCGCAGCTTTCCTACCACCAACCTAATTCCCCAGACTACCGCGCAAGCAAATACGCCCCCCGCCTCCCTTTAAGTCTCATTAGCCAGCCAGCCTACCTGCTGCAGGGAGTGGAAATGACACCCCAAAGTACCACTGTTACACAATCACGGCTTCACCTTTTACTTTACCAACATGCACCTTTTTAACACTCGCAACGCGCTGCCGATTGGTGACAAACGAGACAAGCGAGGTGTGAAAACGTGTTGCGTTTCGGTCCTGACCAAGGGAAACGGTCGAAAGGTCAGTAACGGTGGTAGCAGCCCTATGGCGAGCTGCCGCAAATACTCCCATGAGGATGTGAGTGACTGTGTTTGTTAGGCATTGGAGATGATGGAAATCAGAAAATAAAAGATGGGATGGAAGTCGAGGTGGATACAGCGGCCAAGAGCCTTGGGCTGTGTTTGCCAGCGGAGGGTGTCCACCTGCCATCCTCACTCGCTTTTGGTCTCAGGTGGCACATGCGACTCAGGCGACAGTTCTCAAGGGTGCTGTGGACAAGCAAGACGGACAGAGTTAGTCAATAATGAGGCGGAAGAAACAAGAAAATGTGAAGGAGAGGGAGAACAGTTTGGTTCAGGGCTACAGGGTCCCACAGGTGTTGCCGTTCGCTCTGAGCTCCACATTAGGGAGAAGCAGAGTTAAAACCACCCAGGCAGAAGTGATGTGTCAGTACTGAAAAACATGTTTTTAAAAAAAAAAAAAAAAACCCAGACATCTAACGTTTCTTAACCCCGTTGTTTAGTTTCACGTTTATCATATAAAGAGCCTTTGAAATACGTACCAAAAGGGGACAAATCAGAGTTTGTCTTTTCTTTACTTTTCAATCATCTGTTGAGTCACTTGGTCAACGGTTAATTTGGCGTCCAGCTTCTTCTTTTATTTTATTTTTCTCTGGGGGTGGAGGGTTGCTTCTTGTTGTTTTTGTTCTGTTTTTTTTTTGTTCTTTGGTTTTTTTTTTTTATATAAGGAAAGCATTTAGTGTTGTTCTATGCTCCTCTTCTCTGGCCAATTCTGAATCCACATTTATCTCACGGCAGCAATTGTTTACTAGCTCACACTTTGTTCTTCTTCCTCTTGGTCTCTTGAGGCATTTAAGGGCAGCCTGTAACAGTCATGTCTAGAATGCTGATTCCATGAATCTGCATATCGAGGTTGTTTTTTGCAGGGAAACTAAGAAGAAAAAGGAAAGTCTGACCTATACCAATATATTTAGACCGAACATGACTTTTCCTGTTGCCTCTGTGCGATTCCAACCAAGCAGCGCCTTGCAGCTTTTTCTTCATTACCACCTTTGTACATTTGTTAAATGAATGCAAATCTCTTATCACCAAAGAATCCTCTTTGAGGATAGGTACAAAAATTAAGCAACACTACGGAATCGGAAAAAAACCCCCAAACAACACAATTGCACTGAACACTAAAAATATCCGCTCATACCTTGTCTCACACCTGTGCTGATTAGCTATTAGGCTCAGCACAGTCGTAAAAGTGGTCGCTGGAGATGACTTTTAAATCTCAATGGATTAAAGGAACAAGTGACAAGAGTGACCTTTTTCCATTTAATCTCCCCCCTTAGGAAACATTTAACATCTCCGCTCTTTAATGTGCGTGCCGCCGATGCCTTTGGTACGAACCAGGATCTGCTCTTTCTTGCGTATAATGAACTTCGGTGTAACGCCCGATTCCGAGCCTCCGCCGCTTCCAAACATTTTCGATCCACTGCTAATGAGCAGAATGTGTGGCAAACCGGTTCAAGTCCAGATTAGCGCGATCTCTTCAACATTCTTGACTTTTGTGAGAGCAGGGGAAGAAAAAAAAAGGGCATGTGGCGAATGGGCGCAGCGTGAAGTAGCACTCCGTCCTGGGAAGACCTTTTGATGTACGATGTTCTTTGATGAAACATCTCACTCACATCAGCGCACCCCATTAAGTTCCACTCACGCGGCGAAGTGCCGGGCGGGGCAACAGTGCGAGATTGAGCGCGGCGGAGCAAAGAACGACGACCTTTGTGATGCGCCCCTTGTTATCTTCCCCTGTGGGACGGGATGAAGGGGCACGTCGCTGGCATCAATCATCCCGCAATCGGGCCCACAAAGAATTGCAATTAGGGAGAATTCCATTGGCAGCTTTCATAAAATAAATCCTGCATCCCCTCGCAGCACAGCTTATTTTGGTCGGATCAAACATGTAAAGCGAGTCTCGTCAGACTGAAGTTGACTTTGCACGGAAATCAGGGGTCATCGTTGAGTCCATGAAATTTTGTTGGTTATCAGCTATTATGGAAGAACAGGCTGTTCACATGGGCCTCAAATAAGGAGGACAAACAAGTTCATGTCAAGTCAACAGGATAATATTAACTTGGAGTATTCTAAAGAAAGGGCAAAAAAGCCAACAAGATCCATCGGCTTCAAACAACTTGTATTTATGAAGTGCTACTCAAGGTGCTTTGCACAATCAAAAAGAGAAACCGATGGAACCCTGCTGAGCAAGCTTGAATTATCAGTGCCAGGGACAAACCTCCCGGTGGGAAGAAACCTCCAGGAGACCCTGGCCATCTGCTTTGACTGGTTGTGGTGAAAAGAGATATTATCAGCTGATTGACCCTGTTAGGGTAATACTGATAGCAGAGTTGGTCTCGGTACCTATACTAAGAAGTAGAACTGATAATTCAGCCTTGGTTCCTCCTCACTGGTCAGTCGTTGCCAGCCCTGTTTCAACGAGGGACAGATGCGTCAGCAAACACGGCTCCTTTTCAGATTTTGTATTATTTATTGTGTGCTGTGTAGTCAGCAGCGATGTGAGCAGCAGTCTGCAACACGCATGCCAACAACTGATGCAAGCACTCGATTGTCAAGTCTGTTACACTGTCTGTAGTAAATTTGCTCCAGAAAATGTTGCTTTTGCCTAAACAAATTTTTATTATTATTTTTTTTTTTAAGTATTTGCAATGGTAATGGTAGCTGTATATGTAAACACCTGTCAGTACATTGTAGGGAATCAAGACCAGATTTTGTACTATTGTATACCCAGAATGTAAGTATGATGGGCAAACTTTCTTCCAGCTTGACGTAATAATAATAATAATGATAATAAAACTTGTACAGCACTAAATCACAACCAAAGGCGTCTCAAAGCGCTTTATACAATCAGAGAGAACCAACCGGCCCCCCGGAGCAAGAAAGATGCCACAGTGGCTGGGAAAAACTCCCCTGTGGGAAGAAACCTAGGGCAGAACCAGACTCCAGAGAGCATCATCTGCCTATGAGTAGTTGGGGTGAAATACAATAATAGAGGAGAGACAGAGAAAGAGAGAAAGGAGCAGAGTGAGCCAGGGTGGCAGACAGGACAGAGTGAAGAAGATACACCAACCAGCCATTCACAAAATGG
Source organism: Nelusetta ayraudi (assembly GCF_046127955.1). NCBI lineage: Eukaryota > Metazoa > Chordata > Actinopteri > Tetraodontiformes > Monacanthidae > Nelusetta > Nelusetta ayraudi. Next base: position 2,343,220 of record NW_027466185.1, read on the forward strand.
ATAGTAGGTAGTAGTAGGTGACGACCCCTATTTCTTTCTTTATTTTCACTGGAAATATATAATCAAATAATATCATATTTAGCGGTATCATTACATTCCTACTTTCCATCTCTGAGATGTGGACATGAGGATAATTATTTTAAGCCTGCAAGTCTCCGCTTATACAATTTGCTTTCACATACAGAAGTGAAGGGAATTGAAACAATGCTTTTGTTATTTTCCTGTGTCAGACATAAATCTCTCATTTGTCTGGCCCCTCACAAAATAAGTGCTACATGCATTTGGGTTTACAGCTTATGCGCGGCCGAGTTGACTTTAAAAGAATTTGCAGAGACATCTTAGTGCAATTTGACTGCTGAAGGTGACCCATAATAAACAACTTCGGCCTCGCGTAGGCATGCTTGTGTTGATGACCCATCGGATGGACGTCTTCACAAGCACATCAGTGCAGGTTATTGTGCCCAGACTAAGGGATTATCTTGCTGGACATGGGCTACGTACCCTGACTTATTAACGTGGTGTGTGGTCTAATGCAGTGTGATTTTTAAGCCCCGCTTTAATATCCAGCTAAATTAAGCTGATTTCAGTGCGGCACGCTAGATTGTCCCTAATTAAGTTACCAGTGCAGCGTTGTGTCTAATCCCAGGCGATGATTGAAGCGTGATGGCTTTCAGGTCTGCAGGAGATGCCGCTCGGAGCCGCAGGTGCGATGCAGCAGCACTGAGACGCGCCGACTCACTTAGCAACCACTTTGCCTTATTACCCAGAAGCCACCAGGGTCTTTTAGTGTATTAGTGGGTTGTTCGACTCTTTTCATTAGTGCCCCAGGCTCATATCTGCCCTCACCTGGGTCACGGACAAAAGGTTTGTACTTCCTGATCCCAACACAGCCACCCCACCCCAAAAAAGAGCAGATAAGATAGCAGGTTTTTATTCGTTGGGTCTTTTCATTTCATCAGTCCATTTTGACAGCATTTTTCTCCCCGTCATTATTCTAACAAAGCAATATCTCCTCGGCTCCTTTTTCTCGCCTGCATAAGGAAAAATCCCATTACAGTTCTCCTTCATGGCGGTATAAAACCTTCCACTGACTGTCGCAGCTGAGTCCAGCTCCTTTTCATCTGTGCTGCGGACACCCAGGCTGAAGATCCCTTCAGCTTCCTGTCTTTATTTTTCCCCCTCATACAAAACAGATAAAAAAAAAGCCCTAAAAAGAAGGTTCAGGTTAGCTATCGGTGGCAGCCCGAGGCATATCATATTTTATGAGGCAATTTTACACATGGAGGCTACAAATACATTTTACAGACTCCAGTTATGGCAAAATCATGTGGTTTAACGTCTCTTTCCACTTTTTCTCCTTCTGGCAGAAGGTATTAGGAGCATTTCTGGCTCCTGGTTGGAGCTTTAAATAAATTAGCAAATTTACAAGAGAACAACGAAAGTCGGCGCTGGTGATTTATACTGGTGTGAAGCTCGTTTTCTCCAAGAAAAACCCCTGCCATGTCCAACTTGGTTTTTTCGCTTTCCAGCGAGTCCGATAACTAGTGCAAGCTCTGCTCCGGGGCCCAAAGTGTACAAGAGTCTTTAAGCAGACCCCCCCGCCGCTGCCGTTGCTGCTGCTGCTCCTCCTCCTCCTCGATACCGCGGGCAAACAGTCGTATCAGCTGGCACTGGACACTGCGTAGAGGGGAAAAACACACACACAATGCCTCATTTAGCCGGAATAACAAACCATCAACTTAATGACCGTGCTCATTGCGTTGGTGGGTGGTTTGGTGGGGGTGGGACTTTACTGTCCATGTGGTCGCCATAAAAGCGGCGAAACGGCACTCCGATGAGCAGACGTTATAGGCAAACTTGAGAGGAAGAGGATGTTTTCGTGGCGCTTTTAAGCGTGAGGGCCCTTCAAGAGACGGCGAAAAACAGATGTTACACATACCCTGAAAAGACCTATGTAACACGTTGTGATGTCGTGCAGTCAAATTATGCAGCCACGGTAAGGATCCAATTGGCTGTTAAGCTGTTGTGTTGTGTGGTCATTGTGGCACGATATATTTCTATGGCTCCAGTTGTTGTATGGGCCTTCGACTGCCAAACCGCAGCCGTATTTGTGCTGGAATAAGTGTAGTTTATGCGAAGTGACAGTTAGAAGTTGACAGCAGTGCAGGCATAAAACCAGGCAATACATAAAACCAATATTTTGCTCATATTAGCAGCCTGACACTGTTTTAATTTAGTTCACCAACGACCCAGAGAGCTGTGCCATATCTGGATTTCACTTCCCTTGCTTTATAGGCCCATTTTAAGACTGCTGTTGTTAGCAATGAGTGTTGCTTACAAAAAAACCTATTGTTGTCGTCACAACTGTATCAGGTATCTCCTTATTCTCATGGTTATCGTGCCAGCAACATTAGCGTCTGCTACCAAATAAGAAATGGCAGTCTGCATTATTTTCCTCATAAAAACTTGGGCTCAAATTGGGCAAACTTCCCTTTGTGAGTGGTGGTCAAGTTTAAGGTTAAAAACCAACTTTGTATTCTATTTTCGTCGCACGCCGAAAGATCCCGCTAAATGTTAGACGTCGGGCCTTGAGGGCAACCAACTTTCCACTCTTTCTTCCCCACTTTCCATCCGTTTCGCCTGGGTTATTGCCATTAATTATCAGAGCGGCGCACTGGCTGGCTCACTCCAGGAACGATTAGCGGAGAGGAAGAGGCAATAAAAGGACGGACTTCTGCTTTAATTAAAGGGGAGTAGCCTTTTAACATGGGGAGGGCCGTTAAATTAGCAACATTACAGGGCCATGCATCATTGGCAAAGCACAATGAAGCATGAAATAAATGATGCGTCAAGAAGTGCCATGCCGACTCTATAGAGATCTGATAGTGGTGGAGGCTGAAGTGTGGACAGGCTCTGAATAATGTGGAGGCAGGCGGGAGGGGATTCCACTAAATTGTGGGGAAAAGGCCAGCCTGGAAAAAAAAATGACTGTGTTGGGCGAAGGAAAGTCGACAGAAAGTCCCTTCAGTCTCTATTTTGTTGGCACACAGAGCTACTTGATCACATACTGTTTTTTCTTTACAACATCAACACACAAGTATTTTAATAGTGCAGTGCTTCAAAATGTAAATGTCTCTTTTGCACTGTTTCCTTTGGCAGTGGTAAAACAGGCCAGCAGTCCTGTGAGGCTGTAACTGTGGGCAAATAGATAATAGCCTGGATAGCAGCATACATGTTTGCAATCCCAGAAAATGAATTCTAGCAAATGAATCCCATATTTACCAGCTGCTGTGTACTTCTTGCAGAACGCTAATGTTAGCACGCTATAATGGTTGGCGTATTGCTTTTGACCTTTGACTATAAGGATAGTCTCTGAGTGGTCATCCATCCATTTCTTTGGTCCAAACCTTTTTGTTTTGAAACATGAAGTCCATCTGAAGCTTTGGGCCGTGTGTTGATTCTATGATTTGTTTTATTCATTTTATTCTTTTGCTCAACGAATAAATTAATGGTCTGGAATGGAAAATAGATGGGTTAACAGAATTAACAAATTGGTTCTATTTATTTTACAAATCCGAATTTTTTGTTTAAATCTTTAACATGATAACATTTTCAGAAATTTCATTGCACGGCTGAAGGAAGCCACAAAAGCCTTGGACGTTTGAGGTATTAATATTCCACTCAATCCTTGGCAAATGTGAGGGATTATGTTTTCCCCCCAAACTATCAGTGTTATTGTTTTTAAGTAACTGAACCCTGGTCCATCCTTCCTATCAACTTCTTTAGAATGCCGCAGGCACCAACATCATGCTGCAGCTGAGTTACTCCCATAAACCCCACTCTTGCTACCACCTCCCGCCATGAAAAAACAATTTCCACTCCCGTGGAAGCATAAACTCGCATTAGAAGTTACCAATAAAACCAGTTTAAGAGCTCTGCTACACCACAAACTTCAGACTTTTTCCAGAGATCATCACAATCACAATCATCACTGAGTTATTGAAAATCAGCTCAAAGGTATTAACCCCCCTAACCCTCCCCAAAACAACAACAACAAGAAAAAATAGACGCTCTCCAGGCTTCATATCTGTGAATAGAGAGTCGGCTGCACAAAACATTAAACCACTAAGCTTAATATTTGGGAATGTTTAAAAGCAGTGTAACGTGGAGATTAGATCCTTAATGCCCAGAGAAATGACAGTGAATCCAGTGTGTGGGAGCAGTGGCTACCAGCCTTGCTTTTATGCCCCCTACACATATTTTATTGCTTTGGCAATATTATGGGCATCAATTGAAAACCATTTTGCTGGTCGTCATCTTTGAGGGAGAGGGACACCCCCTGTCCTCATTGGCCCATAGAGTTCCATTTCCCTCAAAGCCGCTGTAAAAATGTAAAGTAGGGCCGTGTGGTGTACAAGAGTGAGAGGTCTGCCCTGTTTAAGGCAAGGGGTCGGGAACCTACGGCTCGTGAGCCAGATGTGGCTCTTTGGATGACGGCATCTGGCTCACAGAAAAATCTTAGCTGACCTTTCTTAACACAAGTAATGAATAATTCCGCTGACTTTCAAGTAAAAGATCACAAAAATCATAGTGTTAAAAATAATCTTCCCAAAAAATTCTTGTGCATTTTATAGGCTGCAATATTGTTTTTACTGCAAAAGTTCAGGGTTGCGCTGCTGGAGCCTATCACATCTGTGCTTCAGTATATGGGAGGGTTCGACACCTCTATTTTTATTGGATTAAATGCGGTAGCCTACGCGAGTCATTGTGAGGTGACACATAATTTCCCGCCATTTAATCAGAAAGTTAGCTAGCTGATTTATATAGCGCAAACCCATTTGCTGAAGAAGATATATATATATTTATATATATTTTTTCAGCTTTGACAGATAGTTCTGAAGCCCGTGTGGCAATCTGGGTCAATTGATAATAAGGACGCAATTAAAGCAGAAGTGCCACTGTGCTCAGGTTTAGCGCAGACAGCAGCATTTCAGGACACTGCGCGCACGCCGTGGTTTCGTAATTCGCTCTCATACTTAAATTCTCTTCACAGCAATAAAACAATATTTTGATGCCAGGATGGTTGCCCCCGCGCACCGCGGACAAAGACACAGTGGAAAAGGGAGATGAGAGGAGAGGCGCGGAGGTTAGATGTGGAAACGGCCCCAGTGCTTCCTTCAGACTCCAGTTTGGTGAAACCTCTGTATTTAGTTGTATTAAGAGTTACTAATTAAAAATAATAAATATTGTATGGCTCTCACGAAAATAATTTTTAAAATATTTGATTTTTTTGGCTCTCTTAGCCAAAAAGGTTCCCGACCCCCGTTTTAAGGGATGAGTTCTGCACACTCGCCAACCTTTTATTAGGATCCCAGCACTAACGAGGCGACCCGAGGCATCAAGACCGGAGGTGCTGTTGTGTTCAGATATGCTGCTCTCTCATTACGTCTTGGTGGTAACCCATGCTTATTGGAGTTCCTGCTGTCTTTCTATGGCTTCCCAGCGCTATGTCCATTCTGACCTCTGAGCCCTGACATCAAGGGACACTTTCCTCTGCACAAGTGGGACCATTTGATAAGAGATGGGAAATCACAATTGTATTGCTTCTACTTTTTGGTTTGCTGTGTGTGTGTGTGTGTGTGTGTGTGTGTGTGTGTGTGTGTGTGTGTGTGTGTGTGTGTGTACTGTTTGGTTCAACATACACATGTGGAAAAGTTTTACCACTTTTCCATATAATATAGCTAATATAACATGCTGCTATAAACTGCTATACGTACTACCAGCCCACACACATCTCATACCTGCACAAGCCCTCGCTGGCCATATGTAAGAACTTTCTTTTACGTGTTTGATTGACAGCAACAATTGCAGTCCTTCGCCTCCATTGAAATGTCCTCCTAGTTCACGTCACTCCTCAGCTCAAACACATATTTCAGTCCTCTTTGTCTAGTTCTCTCTAATAGTTCAATCCGGTTGATGTGATTGAGCCAGAAACAAAGGGCAAATTTCTTCCCCATTCTGACGCTCGCGGTACCCGAAGAAAGCGTTGGGAAAAGGTCACCTGACTGTGATAGCGGTGTGACGCAGGATCTCCCCATCGCAGGTCCAGGAGCTCTGGGGGTCTCTGTAGTTGCAGGACGTTTGTGGGGAGCACAGTGCGGGGAAGGCCGCCTTCTTCGGGGTCTCGCTCAAGTCCTCGGACGAGGCCGGCTCACGATGCCGAGGCCGGAAGCGGAACTTGCGTACACGGTGAACCTCCACGAATGAGTGGTCGAACTGGAAGGAAAAAAAGGGATGAAAAATCGATAAAGGGCGGATGGGTACTGAGATTTTCCCCCACAGGGTGCTGTGGCGTAGACCTCTGGCAGTTTTTCGCTCTTTCTGAATCGTAGGCCGATGGGGAACACGGCGTATTAGCTCGCCGCTGAACCATGTTGGTTTTCCTCCCCCTGAAATTGCCATTTAAAATCATAAAGCCAATGCTTCCTTGAGTGAAATGTCTGTTTTCTTGTCGGAGCTCCAAATGCTTATTTTACAATGCTCCATTTTACTGCAAGGGTGATTTCTGGGCATCATGAATTGCAAAAAAATCCACTTTGGCGAGCACTTTGGCCTGACTGGGTCGTTGGACCCGCTGGCCGACACGGGAACCAAATGAAGGCCTGACAAAAGAGGAACTTTTCTATATGGACCGTCTCAAATGGAGCATAAAGGTCATAAAATTACCATTATGGCCCCAAAAGTTTAAAAAACGTAAAACAGGCAGCAGATCACTTCCCCGTTATATGATGATGACAATGATGCTGGTACAAGAAAATTTTGCGGCATGCGGGTCTCTCCTTTTTTCCATCAATGGGCTCCTGGTGGGTGAGGTAAGAAGTTAATTTCTGCATTTTCGCTCGACGGACTCCCGCTGACTTTGTAACGGCAAAGAAAGAAAGAAATGCGCGTGGGTGGTTTCTGTTTTTTTTTCAGCCTCCCTTCCTCTCTCCTTGCGTTTCCCCTTGTGAAAAAAAAGGAGGCGGCAAACTGCGGGAGAGGAGTGAGAGGATGTCAGATAAAATTGAGGTGCGTGAGAACTGTGTAAAAATGCAAAGGCGCGGAGGCGGGAAGGAGAGAGGGAAGGAAATTATATTGTCAAAACCTGCTTTCATCTCACTCACTGTTGGCGGGGGGGTGGGGGGGTGGGGGTGTGAAAGACTCGCCTCTGTCCGCACTTCACGGGGTGCCACTTTCTCTCCATCTCCCCACTTTTTTCACCCCCCTTCTCCTCCCTCTCGCCCCCAAATGCTGAGTGACCCCCCCCCGCCCCCCCCAAAGCCCCTCACCACTGCCGCATCCGATCCACCTTTATGACTGCAGCCGCTTTGCATTCATGCCGGATGCTCTGCCCTAAAAGACTTTCTGACAAGGCCATGAATACGCTTAGTGGCTCCTCACTCCTTGTTTCTCTCCGCTCGGCTGGACACCGACGGTGATATTAAGCGAACCTTGATACGCGTTCCCTCTCTGCCTGCCGCGGTCGCTCGGCCGCCTCCTTGCGCCTCAAGCTGAGCGGCGAGGACGCGAGGACTGTTTCATATTCTATTTTGTTTGCTGTTCTTTGGCCATGATACGTAGAAAAGACTCGTCTACAGAAGCCTGGTGACCGGGTGAAAAGGGGGCGACGGCCTTGTGACCCAGAGACCTCGAATTATGAGATAGAATAAAAAAAAAATCAAAGACTGACGGGAAGAAGTAGGAGGAAAAAAACCCACAAAACAACGACAAAAACGACAGCGACAAAACAGCAAGTCCTAAAGCGCTTCAGTGGTCCGATTGTCTCGCCGCCCCAAACTAAACAAGCAGCATGAGTCCTTGAATATGTTGGATTCCACTGTATCGTGTGCGAGTGATCTGTGGCGGATGAAAAGCAAACGGAAAGATGCCCTGGAACTCCTCTGAAGCCGTTTGCTATTTTGTGGACTGATTTTTATTGAATTACGCTTTGTGCCGCTCTCTCTTAGCAGAGGAACTTCCCTTCCTTGGCGTGTGGAGGAGGGAGAAACTTAATCAATAAGGTGCTCGGCAGGCATTAATCTGCCCACCGCCAGCCCCGGCCCGTTCTGTTTGAGAGGTTTCGACCTCGGGGGCCGAGGCGGGATGCAGTTTATTACACCTGCAGCTCGTCTCACCGACTCCATTTGCTTCATCTTAACGCCACCAAAAGCAGATATTGACGCATCCCCAAAAGGACTCAGTGGGAGTAGAATCTTAGAAGGGGAGGACTCTGTGGCAGGAAATCTGATTTGTGTCTCCTGCATTGCCAACGTATCATTGTCAGCTAAGTGAATGTCGCATCACATGAGACCTTTAACTCATCACATCTTTGACAAAAGCTGCATTGATTGCCACAGATCCGGATGCCACAAGTGCACAAATTGATCTCTGGGGAGTTTCTATCTCACCTCGGGGCGTCTGTGTTTTGCTCAAAACGCGTTTTTGCTCTCTCACACTTCCACCACCTCCACCACAGTCCATGAAATCACCTCCAAGATCCCTCCAAACGGAATAAACTTCCCAAGGTCCTTCCTGAGGTAATAATTACTAATCACCCCGGCTCCCCCCGGCATTGCCTGCGCTATCCTGAGCGGGCATTAGTCCTGTATCAGCCCGCTCTCCCATACAGCGTATCCCTGATGCAGCGATTATCCGCGCCCCGCCGGACTGGGGTGGAGGTTATTTATGATACGTGGGAAGGCGCAGGGGGCTGAGGCATTTGAACCGAAGTGAGCCATAGTTGGGGGAATGGAGCTGAGTCAGCAAACCGGGGCGGGGGGGCTGCTAGCGCAGCAAGAGTGGAAAGTCCACCTTCTGCTCGGACTGGTTTCTGGACCCGCCCTCGGTTCATTCCTCAGAGCTCAGGAGGCGATTGACAGGAGGCTGTTGTTGCATCCTGCTGTCCTGTGAGGATTCCTTAAAGTGGCAATATGTGGTTTTGTTTACAGAGCTGCAGAGACGGAGCGTGATGCTGAGCCACTCCGGCTTCAAATACCAACTTTTCACGACCTTACATCTGATGGAAATCAGATCTAAGGAAATCATTAGCATCTGGCTGTCAACGATAAATCTGACGCGGTCAAAGTCGACCCTCGGCGTACCTGGTCGTCTTTGTTGGTGTGCCGCAGGAGGTGCCTCAGGAAGTGGAAACGGGAGCACTTTCGGACAAGGATGAGGTCGGTGTTGCCGTCGGCGAGGTGGGCCGAGGGCGAGAGACCCTTGGGACTGCGGGGACACGCGCAGCTCATGCAGGCCGCGTTGATGGCCAGGAACTTTCCGTGGATCACGCTCCAACCCTCGCCCTGAGCTGGTGTTTCAACACAAAAAAGGAGGCACATTAGGATTGAGGAAGATTTTGAGGTTGGAGGCATTTTAGTTTGGAGTGATCCCAATGGAAGGGTTGGGGAAATAAAATTCAGTTTGAATGCAGAAGAATGGTAGAAGATTTCACCTGAGTGTGTGAGATATAAAAAAAGGCCTGCAAACCTTTGCAAGCTGCTTCACAGGCAGAATGACAGCTTGACTCGTCCGTGGTGGGAAAGTGCTATGCTACAATCACTAGCTACTTAATGACTTGAAATTGGTTTTCTTTTTTTTAACATAGACGACACAAGACCTTCTATTTTTTTTCTTCTTGCTTGAATGCACTGTGCTGCCGCTTAATTGCTCAGGAGAACATTTTCAACCTGTGAGTTCCTGCCCGTTTTCAAAAACTTACTGGTGCCGCTCTGATGAACGGAAACATTTCGGAATCCCTTTGCAGTTCCCGAAGAAACGCTGACGCAGATGGGGGCTGACATAAATGTGCGCCACGGCGGGAAGACGGGCAGACATTTTAATGTCGCGGCTCCTTTGAGTTTTCAGCTCCTCGTTACTAGAAAAGGCAGCCTTGCCAATGAGGGTCCATTATGTCTTGGCAGAAAGTCTGTGATTACTTGAGCTGGAATTAAAAAAAAAAAAAAAAAAAAAAAAAAAAAGTCTAGTACTGGACTGTTATTTGTGTTTCCGAAGTTGAAGTGATGGGAAGCAATTAGGATTGGCCGAGGACGGCTTTCTGGGAGTGGAAGTCGTTTGCAGTCAATGGAAGACTGATTGGCTACACCTGAAGTTCACTTGTGGTGATTAAATGCACACACGGCCGTTCAAGTCTCAGCTGCCAGTGTGTGAGATTTAAAAGCAAACCAAAGCAAAATACAACACTAGTCTTAATCCTGATTTTATTTTTATCCTGTTTGATCTCACAGACTTTACGTAATTGTTGTGTCCTTAGCAAACCAAAACTATGCATTTTTCTTACTTCATTTTCATGCCATTGAACAACATTTGTCACTGTCTACAGTAATGGTAAGAAAGCATATTGCTCTCCTGATGTCCTACTTCCTGAAGAGCTGTGACATGAAGGAGAATCATAAAACCCAAAAGCAGATTTAGGTTCTGTAGATATAAATGGTTGGTATTAGTGCACGAAAACAAGAGTGAGTAAATCACTCTTGTTTTCGTCCATTTAGTAACTTTAATTAAAAAGACTTCTTTCTATTCATGAAAATAGGTTCTTTTTAAATGGAGCATATTGTGTCTTTTGACCTTGACATTAATGATAAGTTAAGATGATAACTTTGAAAATAAATTTCACTTCTTCTTTCATTTCTTTTTTAGTACTTTTCGTAGTTTTTCTTGATATATATTTTTTTAAACTTTTCATTCGCTCTACTAAAAAGGTGTGTGTGTATTATCTATTCCACTTCAAAAATGAATGAATGAAAACAGTCCTCTTTGAACCTTACACAGCGTGGCCTTCGACTGAAAACAAGCACGGCAGGAACAGCTCATCGCTTCTCCCCTCCTTCGTTTTCGCCCCAAAAACAAGCTTGCAGTGGCGCTAACGGGCCCACCGAGGCCGTGTAAAAACAACAGTATCGTAATTGGGAGCATTGATTAAAGCAAAATTACAATAAAAGAGGAGTTTGGGGTGGGGTGGGGCTTGGAAAGCGCGCAGTGCGGGGGAGCGGGAGGAGGAGTGGAGGCAAATCAACTGCGGACCGTCGGCTCTGCATTAGAGGGACGTTTCCAAATGAGTGTTTGCCTTTTCCGGAGGAGAGGAGAGGAGAGGAGAGGAGAGGCTGGCTCGTTTGCACAGGGAGTGTGTTGTGCCTCATTGATTTAGCCGTTGTCGGAGGGTTTTATTTCCCCCTCCCTCCTTGCCACCAAGTGGAAGGGTTTGGAAAAAAAAAGAAGGAAATAAATCAAACAAATGGCAGCGGCAGTGGCGTGAGGCGTGCAGCCCTCCCTGTCGGAGCTGGCTCGGCCAAATTCCTCCCTGATTAGTGCGAGTCTGTCGCACGGCATATGCGCACGCATTAAAAACTGGCTGACGTATATGGTGGCACTGGTGGAATGTACAGTTTGCCGCTGTAAGAACATCTCATATTCATACATCTCGGCACTAACTAGGGAGAAAAAAAAAACAGGACCACCAACTTTACACAAATACACAGACACAGACACAGACACACACACGCACAGGAGGGGGGGTTTATGTGCCAGGGCTGCAGCTTGAAAGCCTGCTACATATGAAGTGTGTGTGTGTGTGTGTGTTTTTAATTATGGGTGCCGGTGGGTCGCTGTCACACTGGACGGGGCGGATGAAGAGCGTTCAGGGAGGTGTGTGGGGGGGGGTGTCACAGGATCAGAGGCGTTATTTGGTTTTCTGCTCTTTTTGAAAATCAATAGGCACAAAAACAAAACAAAAAGCAAAACAAAAATGGGAGCTCTGGCAGGCAGGGAGGCAGGCAGGAGAAATCAGTTTACATGTTCCCGTCAATAACTCATCAAGAATCTCATTAGGAAATTTGGTCACGCTGTCTCTGGAAAAATAACCCTGACATAAGTTTGCAGATAAAGTGAAATCTGAGGAGACGCCGCCGCCGCTTTGCTCGCAGGTGCCACTGAATGTAAATCTCATCTGATTTGTGTGCGACTTCAAGGGGGCAGAACACCTCGTCTCTTCATCGCTTTGACTCGAGCAGCCATTTATTTATTGATTTATTCATATATATGTATATTTATGTATATATATATATATATATATATATATATATATATATATATATATATATATATATATTTTTATTTTTTTTTTCTCTCTCCCCCTACACAAAACTGCCGCACACCTATGAACTGCCAGAGTTCCAAAGTTTGGAAGGAAAACAAATTTGATGTGTTGTTAAGGTTTTCTTCACATTTACGTCGCCGTTTAAGAGTGCATCTTCAAAAAAACAAACAATAAAACAGAGTGTAGGAGATGTTTTTGAGGGGGGACGGTGAATAAGGTAGGATGCTCAGGTTGAAACTGGCAGGCAGGTTCATGGATGGAGTAAAAGAGGACATGAAGAGGATGTAATTTGAACAAAAACAAAAACTTTGTTGGGTGCATTCAGGAAAAGGGGGTTTTTGCCCCGTCCTGACCTAATTTTGAGTCCAATAACACCTGCGTCGACACTCTCTGAGGTTATATCACCACCTTTTGAGTTGGCATTAACTGATTATTTATGCCATAAGAAGCAGATGGGATCACTTTTTAAAAAACTGCACCTTCGTCCGATGAGTCCTTGTCCTCCGACACCTCCCACGGCTTGATGTCCTCAGGCTGGTGCCAACACACGCTGCACCTGAAACATCACCAGCTTCAGCTTCGTCAATACGTCCTATACCAGTGCTTTGGTAGTAATTGGGCATAAATATGTAAATGGTAGTAAAAAAAAACGATTAGCCTAAAAGTTACATTAATCGTCACAGTTCGTATTACTGATTTCACAACTGCTGCAGTTCTTTTATTCCTTTGTTTAGCTGAACTTCTCAGAAAATATGCAGTGGGTAATTCTGCCCCCTTGCGATGACACAAAAGGTCAAAAGGTTCACGTGCACCTCTTCCAGGTCAGTGACAACACCCTCAGGCCGGTGTTGGCTCCGCCCTCCTGAATTTGCCCCGTTTTTGTCTCTTTCCATACTTACAGACAGCCTACATACATGCAGCCCTATCAAGCAGGAGGCTGAAAGTGACTGATTGTGCAGGAGGTTGTAAACAGAGGTCTAAATATACTGTGTTCTTAAAATCACATTTTTTTAAACTATTATTATGGGACTGAAAATAAAGACAGAGAAATTGGAATAATGTGGGATCTTTAAATAGTAAAAAGTAAAAAAAGTTGGAAAAGTAAAGAAAAAAATGAATTGACCTAAAACAAACAAACAAACAAACAAATATGCCTAGAGGACATTTTGAGGCTTTTAAGTCATCATAAATCAATCAGGTGAGGGTTGCAGCAACACAAACCAGCAGGCAAGACGGAGTGCCGTAGAGTCGTAGGGACGGACGCTTTATTTACCCGGATCGACATTGCAACTTGTCTCGGGGACTCCCCTGGTCGGCGGCGGGCAGGAAGGAGACTGTGCCCTCGTAGAAGTTGTGAGACAGGAAGGTTTTCACCCCTGCAAGGTGAGAAAGCGCAGCGCTCAGGGCCACCTGCTCAACAAAAGCTGCCTTATTAACACCCGATTGGACAATTAAAGCAAGAAAATTCTTTGAGTGATTAAAGCTGTCTGTCCTCGCTCCGGGGCTGCCGTGCTTGCGGTAATTGTTGGGACAAAACAGTTAATTAAAATGAAAGAATTGAAACAGTGCTGACTGGGAGAAAAACATAATGTTTATTCAAAAAGCAAACGGCCTCGGAAATGGCAGAGCCCGGTTCCCAACCCGCACTGAGAAATTAGAGTCACGCAAACATGAGTGGAGTTAAATCAATTCCTAAATTACAGCAGTGTGGACCCCAACCCCGACTGTCAGCTGCTTAATCCACTGATAGATTGTGCTTTGGTTGCCAGGGACGTGTGCTTCACTTTCTATTCATGAAAAAAAAGAGAAACAACAAAAACTAAGAGTTTCTTTTTCTGTGTTTAACTCAATTTTCTCTCGTTTGATCACATGAAGAACTCCAGGTTAGCAGCTTTTTAACTAAATACAGCATGACTAATTGTGCAAAGCTGCTAAAGTGAAGTCAGAAAAAAGGGGGAAAAAATGTGAAAATTAGTGGGATACGTGACATTTAGAATTCACAAGGGCATAGTGTTAATTAACCTAGAAACAGTCAGCCCTAGTTAATTCCCGGTCCTGTGTGGCAACCTGTCGGCGAAAAAGAGTCCCACTGAACCCGCAAGCTGGAGCTTCCAGTGAAAGGTTCTTATCATTAAATCCTTTAAAGTCTCCCCCCAGCCCCTTCCCCAACCTCCTGGTAAACTGAGTCGTTTCCAGAAGCCTCATGGGTTGAAGGCCACTAGTACCTGCCAGGTCGTAGCGGGCCGGTCCCAGCCACCGCTTCGTCTCGCTGTGCGCCAGCAAGTCGCCGTAAAAACCGTAGCCGAGCAGCGACACGGAGTACCTGAGGAAGGCGTTGTTGTGGTGGACCGAGCACACGTCCATGGGCTGGGAGTCACCTGCGGACGACGCCCAGGTCAGTTTACTGTCACTCACACCTGATAATTCAGCACTTCCTCTTGAAGGCATTTATCTTTTTTCCATCCACTTCCTCAATGACGTAAATCAGATCTGAGACTCTGTCATGGATGTCGACTCACCCACTATGATGTGTAACACGGATGTGACTGCGTCGTTGGTTCCCACGGTGGCAAAGCAGATACAGTCGGTGGAGCCTGTTGGTTTAGAGAGGCAGAAGGAAAAGTTTTAGACCGATACTGTCGCTTCAGCTCACCAAAATTTAGAGCGAAGGTAAAAAAAAAAAAAAAAAGAAATTTGCAAATTTAAATGTGCCAAAAGTGATCTTGTCATGCTTTCTCTTTTATCTATGAGGTGTGTGAGGTGACGGATGGATGCAATGGAACTTTGATTTTTCTGAAAGAATTTAACTGTCCGACGTTTTGATCTTCCATCGTTTGAAAGTCACGGCAACAAACGAGCATTGCCACACACAAAGTGGAGACAAAGGCGGGTTTCTTCCAGACACTGTCAGCTGTCCAAGAACAATTTCTTGAGAACTTGTAAGAATATGTTACCTGGTCGTGAGAGAATAAGAAAAACTTGAGAAAAGGACCTGGCATCTGAAATTCCCCAATTGTATTTTCGCGCCTCTCTCTGATTTATCGTCTATAATTTCAAGTGCGTCCGAAAAAAAAGCTTTCACTGTTTAATGAGCTCCAAGGAAATGAGGAAAGTCCGTCGATGATCTCCTTGCATTGTTCTGCTTCCCACAGTGCTCAAACGCAGCATTCTTGATCTTGAAGCCAACCCTTTGCAATATCTCAAAGGGCACCAACACCTTGCAGATGTTCACTTGCCTTGTGTTCCTGACAGTATCCCTCGACCTCGAGTTTCTTCAGCCACGTGGCTCCGCCTTGTTTTGCTCCCCCAACCAAACGCGAGGATCGTCCAACAGCATGAAATGATTGTTTCTGATTAATCGTGATTAATTGTGTGATTCTACCTCAATGGCGGCCAGGATCAAAACTAAAAGCTGTCACGGTGTAGAACGGGTTTCCTTTGACGGCGGTCCTGGTTAGAGTTACGCGTCTTTCAAAGTTGGAGGCATTTCGGTGGGATTCAGTCGAGCAATTTTCCGAGGCAGAAGCTCGGAGACATCGCAGTCATAAAGTTAACTAATCGGACGGCCCGGGGGCCCCGGGCTATCATCAGCTCTCTTCAGCCAACAAATGAAGGGTGAGAGGACTCCCATGCCTCTGGAGGAACGTACAAGTTCAATATTAAATCTTTCAACTCCAGAGGTAATAGGCTTCTATCTCGCTCAGCGCGCCAACGCCGGCATAATTTCAGACCTATCTGCATGGCTTTGATCATCTTGCGAGCGGTGAAATGGACCCACTGCTGCTGATAAAAAAAAGAAAAAAAAGAGGGGAGACGGGTGAGGGCGGGAAAGAGGAGAAAGCGAAATCCAACTTGCAGCGTTTTTTTCAAGTCAGCACACGGGAGCGTGACAGCGGAGATCAGGCCCATCGCTCAGCGGTGAACACTTGGATGAACTCCTCTTCATCGCTTCCTGATGCACTCTCTTTGAATACGTTGCTTTTACGCGCCTTTGCTTTTTTCTGCGAGATCTGAAGACTCCGGACTGATTTCTCCCGTTTGTGGGAAGTAAAAAAAAAAAAAACAGTGACATGCGCTATTTGGCTCTTCTAAGGCCCGAGCCCGTAAAAAGCCAACCGACTGCGAGTGAATTTAATTGGCGCGCACAGATGTTTGCCGATGTTCATGGGCTCCTCAAATGTCCCTGCTTTTTTATTTTCCCGGAGAGTTACTCGAGCGCGGCTGGCAGCCTGTCGGCGTGTGCAGAGGGAGAGGGCACAAAACTGAAAAAGAAAAAAGCCTCCACCACCGTCCGCTTTTTCAACTTGACAGTTTCTTCAGTGCCAGCTCGAAAAATTTCATGGCTTCAAAAAATTCCAATGATTTCATTTCAGTTTCTCATTGCTGCGATAATATCGGGGCATTTAAAAGCACGATGTCGTGCCTATTTCAGATCTTCACTTCAGCTTCATCCAATCGGTGATCAAAAAAGCTCTCTGAACTGACCTATTTAGCCCTCTGTTTACAGCCACCAAAAAAAAACAAAAAAAACAATTTTAGCTTCCTGCTACCACTGATGCTTTGCTTGTAGCTTCCACGTGTTTAGGTAAAGGGTGGGAGCGAGGGTCCAGGGTTGTTGTCTGGTGTTGAGGAAGCAATGAGCAGGCAAATCCCTCGAGATATCTTCAGGGGACAGATTTAGAGACCACGGCATTTTTTCTTTTTGGTAAAGATCTACATTATGTGGCAAAATCAAAGCAAGCAAAAGTTGAAATTGTCAAAATTCCAGGAAATTGGAGGCACAGGAAGTGAATTGTTCCATAAAACTGGACCTTTTCAAAATGTGATGAATTTATTCAGCTCTTAAAAACATTTGCACAGCGTTTTTATAATGCAGTGTGTAATCTGCAAATCTAAATTCCATTTGCAAAGATTCTCTTCTCCCAGTTTACTTATGCCATTCGGTTTTTAATTGGGAGCTTTAACAGGTCAGGGCCAGATTTCCAACCTTGACAGAAAACTGTTCAAACTGATTAAGTGCAACACATGTCGTTGTCTGCCAAAGCGCCCTCCGATTCTGACTTGTTTACTCCTTGTTGCTGCTTCTGCTGTTTGGAATGATAACACCTCTTCTGATCGATAGCTTGTTTTTTTGTTCCGTGTCTGGAAACTCTTAAATGCTTCTTTTTCAAAATAATCTGCTGTTTAACCTACAAATCTGGACATATGCCATGCAATATCCAAACAAAAATAGATGAAGAGAAGCTGGTTTAAATATAACAAACTGAGAAACGCACTTCTAACTTGTGCGTCTGACACATGGCCTCGCTTAACGAGGACGCCTGAAAGCCCCTTTTTCCAGCAATCCTCTCAGATTATTAGCCATTGTCGCATTCATCTGCCGTAATTAGCATGAGCCTCCATAACTAGATGTCCAGGACCTTCACTGCAGCTGAGTGGAGAGCAAAACCAACGCTCTTGTTCACCTGTGAGCGGCCCCCGCAGCACGGCGCTCAATCTTGGCACACCAATCTCGCTTTTAATTGTCCCCAGCCGATCCACCCAAAAGCCCCCCTATTATCGCCACGGAAATTACAGTGATTTCAAAATGCCATGCCGCGAGTCTCAGTCTGCTGCACTTAACGTGATTGACCCTCCGCGGGCCTCCAATTTGGACCCCCGCGCGGTTTCCATGGAGATGGTGTCACTGGATGGCGGTCCAGCAGTTCGAGCAGCAGTTATGTTCTGAGTTTTATAGCAGCTACTTTGTGTAATTAAACGAAAATGATCGTAAAAATGAAGCGGTGCTACTTATAGTGCAAACAATGGAAAGTTTTTGAGTTTTTATGGCTTAATTTAATGTCCCGATGTGGCTATGTATTATGCAAACTGGAATGCATTTATATCGTCGCCTTCTCATAGCCATTGTTGTGCTGTTTTGGTTGCTTAAAGTAGGAGGGGATGATGCAGTTTGTCCTTTCCGGGCTTCTGTACAAAAGCCCAGGAAGGCCTCAGGATTGACTGAATGGGATTTATGTGTCGTCTCTTCTGCTTATGAGAATCATTCACGGAAAACAAAAAGTTTCCTTGAATGGGTTTTCCCATGTATCAGTGGAGACGGGACTTAGTGCCACTTTAAATTGTTGCACCCTACTTTCCCAACAGTTCATTGCACGGAAGGGAAAAAGAAGTGAAAAGGAAATCAAATTATTTTTGTACCTTTTAAGACGTCCGTGTCTCACCTGCGGGGATGATCCCGATGCGCAAGCGACATGGCACCAAGTCGGCGTCTGGCTGGTCGTGGTCCACGCCGTTGTCCGCCTGCGTTCGGGTCACCAGCCCGTGCACGATTTCGCTGAACATCCCGTCTCCGCCTACACACACCACCCTGAAAACACGTGACGGCTTCTGACTTCAGATCCACGTGGTCAACCGGCGTTACCATGGAAACACTTGAATGCACATGAACGCCATGCTGTGCCACCCTGATTTACCTCCTTTCTGACAACTATGTTCTCACAAAAAGGGGCCTATAAATAGTGAGACCTGCAGCGCGGAAGCCGTAATGGCATGAGGCCCTGCCCTCCTGGACTTACACTGTTTCTCTTCCTGAGGAGCAGAAGGTGGAAGCTGCAGTGCTCTCAGCGGGGAAAAAACCTTTTACTGAATGACGCCAAACATGCTTGAAGATTAGCTGCTCTTTACCCCCACACGCTCCATGTTATTACGGTGAGAACAAAATAATGTTCGGTTCATGAGATCCACACCCCACTGCATTCAGTTTTCCAGCTGTTTTAAAGGGCTCGCGCACACTACAATGACAGGAAGTAGCAAGTAGAGTGCAATGCATCCATTGCACTCTACTTACTGCTCTGCTTGCAAAAGGTGCAAAAAAGGTATGGTGAGATTTTTCTCTAATCCAGATGACAGTTCGGGAGATTTACAGAGGGAAGAATTTCCCACCCAGTGCCAGTCCAGTACTCCAGTGTCACCATACGGACTGAAAAACAAGTCGGGTACTGCCTGCATAGTGTCAGCAAAGTGTCACAAAGTCTCAGCACTACAAATTGGAAATGAAATAGCTGCTTTTATTTCACATTTGCAGCCAAAATATGCACTATAGCCTCCTAGCCAGGATATTTAACATTAGCTTACATGCTGCTGGAGCACAGGTGAAAGTTTAATGAGCCAATATGATATTTTGGTTTAAAACATTGCTTAGGGAGCGACACGGTGGCGCACTGGTTAGCGCTGCCGCCTCACAGCAAGACGGTTGTGGGTTCGATTCCAGGCCTGGGACCTTTCTGTGTGGAGTTTGCACGTTCTCCCCGTGTCTGTGTGGGTTCTCTCCAGGTTCTCCGGCTTCGTCCCACAGTCCAAAAACATGCATGTGAGGTCAACTGAACACTCTAAATTGTCCGTAGGTGTGCATGTGAGTGTGAAAGGTTGTTTGTTTCTATGTGGCCCAGGTTTCTGGAAGACATCATGTAAACAGTACAGTATATCATACAGTATAGTTTTTTTTGGTTGCTATTGTCTATAAGACTTATCATTGGGTTGGACATTTTCCCTCCCTGAACCTCCAAGAGGGTTATGTAGATTAGAAAATACCTCTGTCAAATTTACTGGTGGACAAACTAGGTTAAAAATCTATTTCTCAGTGAACTATAGTGAACTGTCCCTTTTAATATAAGCACTGAGTCTGTATAAGGCCTGAGACTAATGTCAGTCTACCTATATGCTGTACTGTACTAGCAGTTGACAACCAGCTTTCATGTGAATAACTGAAGCTTTTAAGGAAAATTAAATCTTTGTATGGGAACGCCAGCACAAATGCAGGGAAAGACGATGGGTTGAAAGTGAAATAAGGTGCTATAGCTCATGAATAATAAAGGTCCTGGGAAGTACCTGACACAGGAAATAAGCTTGAAAGTGGCAGCAGAACAGTTTGGGAACTCACCCGTCGTATTTATCTAGCTGTGCATCTGTTGTCAAGTGGTCCCTTGCGTGGTTGGCCCTTTCTGTCACTGTAGGAGGGCAAACAAACACAAAAAAAAATCACCTAGCTGGATATGGGTACTGAGTCCAATGAGAGGAAATACACAGTAATAACTAGACCTTGTGTGGCTTGACTGAAAAACAAAGCGACTGCGACATCAAAGGAAGCACTTTGCAGAGTAATGCAACAACCTAATTCAGCCTCCGCACACAAAAAAGCTATTTTTCAACAGCAAATCTGTTTTTCACCAGGCTGTGTAACAACAACGCGAACACAGCTGCGAGATTCACTGCTGCTCCAGGAAGCCCAGAGATGGTCCACTATGATGGACCATCAGTACCCAAAACTATGTGTCGCTGTGGCAAACACTTCTAATACTATAATAATATAATAATACTGTAGATGGTCTTTGGATAGCCTAGCTTATCAACTATCACAGCTTTCATTAAGGTGCTAGCATGATTGATGGTGCTGTCGGCTAAATCATATCCAAGAGAGTTTTCTTTTTTTTTTCCCCCCCGGTTGAGTCCAGAGCCGGACTGGGGATTCATATGACTGCCACCGGGGCTCGTGTTTAAAATCTAAATGTACCAACCAATCACGTCGGTCGCGATGCCGGCGCAGCGGAACAGTGGAGCCACCTTCTGTTCGTAGACGCACTTGGCGCGCTGCTTCCCACTGTAAGGGTTGATGTACACCAGGAGGCTCTTGGGTCGGTGGCCTGCGAAGAGCATTGAAAAGAGATAGTCGTTAAGAGCCTTTCTTATGTTTGGCAAACAAATACTGACGCGCCGACGGTTTTCATTAAGCGGAAGCCTCTCTCAAAACGCTTTGTCAAACTGACTGGCGCTCAAAAAGGCGGCGGCGGAGAAATAAATGGTGTGTCTAGCGACTTTGGGGAGGGGTGTGAAAGCCATTTAGAGGTGCTGCATCACTCGACGATAAACCCGACATGGCGGCCGCGCCGGCAAATGCTAAATGGCTTGTTTATGGCTGTCACGCCACGCTGCGTCTGGGACAACAGACTACGACGCGGCGGCCGCTCAAAATCGAAAGTTGAGCTTGGGGGAACTTCGAGCGACGGTGTTCTCCGGCCGCCGTACCGTTGTGCAATAAGACCAAAGTTCCATTAGATTGCATAAATGGATTGTCGCGGGGTGATGTAAAGGTGCGCTGCGGAGGAGGCCGACTCTATTGAGTGCCGCCGACTCTTTATCCTCGCAATGAAAGCAGTTAATTTTCCCAAATTGATTCATCCTGCCTGGGAAAAGTGGGGCCGAGGGGACGATTTCGAGAAGGCCAGACCCATCTTACAGCCATTACACACGCTTTAAATGCACTCGGAGTTGCACAAGGCAATTATATAACCGGATTACAGTCATATACAAGTCCAAAATCCTATTGAGTCCGGATGCTGTGTCGAATGTATTGCCGCCATTCGTTTTGGAAACTGGCGGTAATGATGACGGTAACGACCTATCGCAATGTCCCAGTACTTTGTTCCGAAAAAAGACGAAATATTGTGACTGTTCATGTTGTGCTAAAGATCCAATGTGATGCAAAATTCAATTTTCAATGATTTTAATCAATAATTTGTGACGTTATTTCTTTGGCATTTTTCAAAAGGCTTGCGTGTTTGCCATTTGTTTCAGCAAAATTGACTATAAAAACCCTAAATGACTTTTTGTGTGTGCGTTTGTGTGTGTGTGTGCGTGCGTGAGCGTGCGCATGCCTAACCGAGTCTAGTCGTTGAAGTCACCAGAAAAGCATTTATTTATTTGTTTATTTATCAACTTTTCTTCTTGTGCTAGCTCAATTTTTTTTGTTCTAAAATACACACTCTTTGTGATGTCACCAATAGCATTTCAACCTACCTTTGTTTAGCGAAATCGCAACTAGCCATGTGTTTACGCCACCTCCTAAAGGTGGAAGGTCCAACAAACCATTGTTTTTAACGGGATGCCCACGCAGAATTAATATGATCTGATCTGATTTATTTATATCAAAGCACGGCAGATTTAAGTTTACGTCAAGTTTCCTGGTCGCTTGTGAATATGACTCACTGAGTTGCAACAGCTGCTCATTGATGAGGCGGATCCACTGATTGCACAGTCCATGATTGGCACAGTGGAATGTGACGTTGGCACATCGCCACCGGTGCTGCCTCGACCTCCGGACGTAGGAAACTGGCGGCACAGATCACAGTCAACAGTCATTAGTCAGTCAGTTGACAAACAGGGTAGAAGACAGATAAGATGACGCAGAATCCCCCCCCATGAAGTCTCTGAACCTCTCCTGACCTTCTTCCTCCTAAACGGATGTACTCTTCCTGAACTCACCCCCAAGAATGACTCTCCAGCGTTTTTGTCAAAATTGCAAAATTTCACACAAAATATCATTACAGCACTATTTCCCCTCCTGAAACAGACATTGCTTCCTATCCTGTTTACTCATTTATGATGAAGCATTTTTAACATTGCACAGAGCTTTTGGTGAGCATTTCATTGTTGGAACACAGCCGGTGATTCTTAAATTCATTCTCTCTCGAGGAACATTTGACTGATATTTAATCCTTCCCGGTTGTGATTATTGAAGTTTGGCATTATGGGTCCACTGCCTAATTAAACCACCTCTTTCAGCAGTCCAGCAGATGTGTCTGTATAAATGTCAGAGCTTGAAAAAACATTGAAAATGTATCAATCTTGCTGTTGCACACGCAGGCGAGAGTTAGCTGCAAGTTCAACAAAAGAAGCCTTAAAAGTGTTGTGGAAGGTAACAAGTAGATGCTTAAGTAACAATAGGAGAAAAAAATGCATCTGGAATTTTGATCGTCTTTCCACATTTCCTTTCAATTTGAAATTGTTAAAAAATGAAATTGTTAATTTTGATGAAACTCTTTAAACTTAAACTCTTCTTTTTTTAAACTGTTTATAATAGTGAAGATTTTTTTTTAGTGGGTGCCAGGGTGGGATTTAAGAGACTGTATGTGAATTGAGGCCCAAATTGTTTTAAGTAGAACAAAAGATAAGAAGAGCTTAGAAAATTTCAAATATTCATTTGAATGGACATGTAAAGCATTTAGAATTTTGATAGGATTTCCCTGTTGCCAGACTGCAATGACACAGCCGCAGCTTGACATTAAACCCTGCGCCTCACCGCAGTGACCAGGTCAGCCAGACGTGCGAATGACTAAGAGGGCAGGAGGTAAGCAGTCATTTAAATAAAACAGGATTGTGCGGATAGGCCGACAGAAAAGCCAAGGCGGACTGCCGGGGGAACATCACTGAAATATTTACTTTTGGGGAACTGAAATTCCCTCTCTAAGCGCTTTGACAGCAGATTCCCTCGCTAAGCATTTCAAATTATCACACTAAGCATTCTCTGTATCTGATGGGAAAGTTAACTTTTCTGGAAGTTGGGCCCTGAAATGGCTTACAGTACGTCGTGCTTGCAGCGGGGACGGGTGGGTGAGGGGTTTCTGAAATCATCCCATAGTAAGTTTCATAATCAGGGGGGAAGCGGCGGCGCGTCTTTGATGGGGGGTGGGGGTGGGGGGGGGGAGTAAAGGCGGTGGAGCCGGAGGAGGCGCGCAGCAGCCCAGCAGGGGAGCTCACGTTAGCCGGGGCTTGTGAGACATCTTTCTGGTATAAATAATGTAAATCCAATCTTGTTTGGGTTTTAATCTAATGGATCAGAATGACGCATTAGGTCGTACGTCGCTGGCGCTGCTGCTGCCATCTCACGGGACCAGTCAGCCATAAGCCGCGAGGGCGCCAGGACGTTCAGGCTGCTGCCGACTCACTGTCCGCCCCGCTCCCTTCCATCGTCGGCTCAGCCGCGCCGTCGCCGCGGTCGGGACGCGTGCTCACGGGCGTCGGCTGGGATCTGCCGCTAATCTGTGACACTAACACGAAATAATAAAAAAAAAAAAAATGTAAGGAGGAAAAGGGCTGCAAGAGATGTTTTGGGGGTGAAAAAATCAGCGAATCAACGGCAAGCGTAAAGGTGAGATATCTTCTCCTTCGTCAGGGTCAAGTTGGATGCTGATGGAGTACCGATTAGAATTCCAGACTTTAGAGCTTTGCTCTTTACGCCCCCTAGGGGAAACCCAGTTGATTTGGGCTCGTTTCATCCGTGTCAATTTTGGTTTTGTACCTGTGAATCCATGGGGATACAGCTGCGATACTTTCTTCTGGCTGCTCCTGCTCACTTGGTCTCCATCCTTGGCCTTGAACACGGCCACGATGTCACACACCTGGACCGTATGGCTGTCATCTGTAGAGACAAAAATTCACATTAATTTGACAGGCAGGACAAGAAAATAAAATCACAGGCCACGCCATTGGGATACTTAGCGGTCAACTGGCCAATCGGCTGGCAGCAACTCAATGCAAAAAAGGTATTTAAAGGAAAACTGAACCCACTTTAGAAGTAAAAAATAAGACGAGGTGGATGACGTTTTAAGTAAATGAAGGAAAAGTGATTGAGAGTCTTTTCCAGAGTGAAATCACTTGAGAGCCAGTTTTGCACTTTTCCTTGAATTGTTCCGGGTCATTGTTTGGAATTCATCGCCCGCGTCCTCACCGTTGATCGTTTGGTTACGTCTTGCAGCTCTCATCGCCCCCATTGCCAGATGTAACAGGCAGCTGTTCAAGCCAAAGTCAAAGCCAAACTCTGATCCACAATTTGCTTCCCGCCGGGCACCAGATGCAGAGAAACTTTGCAAGTTGCAGACAAAGTTGAACGCCGTTCGCGAACGTTGTTCCAAGTTTGTCTCCACCAAAACAGAGTCAAAACTTTTTTTTTGTTTTCTTAAAGTACAATACTAAAGCAAAAATTAACAGACTGGACACAGTTGATGCTAAAGTTTTCTGTGTGCCGAACGTTAAAGATCTCATGACATTTTTTTTGTGGTATGTGAATTTTGCCGGAAATTGTTACAAGTGACTTTTGTTTCCAGAGACAAGCAGTAATGAGGGTGGAACAAACATTTTACTGGAGGTGTTGTCATTGAGAAATACATCAATAAAGTTTAGGTTCCCTTTGTGATGTTACAAAATGCTGGCTCCCCAAAACTATAGCCATAAACTGATGCTTTACTCCTTCGAAAAGGGGCCGACACACCTGGCTGGTGGAATTGTTACGAACCAGAGAGCGGTCGGTCACTAACCAGAATGCCACTGGTGACATCACAAAAGCCTGACTTCCAGAATTGATATTTGAAGTGCACGTTGTAAAAAGAGAGGCAAGCAAAGGAAGGACTTTATGGTTTCACTTTGAAAAGTTTCTTGTGTGAAGGTGACCTCAAAATGACGGCCTGCCATCGATTCCACTAACATTAAAATCAATAGGCAAGATAACAGCCATATCCCCAGGGAGCCGGCGAGAGCTGCAAAACTGCACCTACTACATCCTGGTTTAGATTGTCATGTGATCAATGCTGCTAGTTGGAAGTTTGCAGTGGCGGACTCGAGGCATTGGAGGGAAAATGCCTGAAAAATCCGAGTGACATCGCATGTCTGCTCATCTACCGGAGGAAAACGCAGGGGATTCAGAAATACACTGACTGCATTTGGGACTATTGTGGCAAGAGAAAATAGCAGAAGAGGGTTTAAATTGTTTGAGAACCAATGATTGTCAAAACCAGCAGACTCCAAACCTGAAATCTGTGGCTTTCACGTCCAAAAGCAGCGACAATCCCGATGGCACTACGTCTAACTCGGACAAGGACAATACCACTCGCAATGGGTTTAACTGACCTCTTCAACTGCATCACACGCTGACATTCCAGTCGCTCTGGCAAATTTGCACAACTGATCCGCAGGGGGAAATGGGAGGGAGGAAGGCATGACATACTATTTCTCTCCCGGGAGTCTGGGGGAATAGGATTTCATTTCTTTTTTCAAGCAAAAATGATGCGGCATGCAAGCATGAATAACTTTCCGGCTATCGATATTCACACTCTGACAAATGGGAAGAGTTATGGCAACGTGGGTAATGGCTTTATTTCTCTGGGAGGGGGAGAAAAATATAATACCAAGGAGTAATTACTTCAGCTACATGAAAAATGGCACGTAACACGTTTGAAAAGTGATTCGGAGGCTTAATTAAGTTGCGTAACAGATTGTGAAGAACTCTGCATTACATCTTTTCTTGTAGAGGCTTTTTTTTTTTCTTGGAAACTAGAGCTTGTTGACCTCATTTTCAGAACAACTTTCAGCCAGTTGCCAGTATATCGCAGGAAAAAAAAAATCGAAAGGCACTTGCAATTATATCAACAGCCAATTAGAAATCAAGTTCTGGCCTCAAGTCTACACAGTAGAAGTCTGCAATTTGTCATCTACGTCATGAAACCGGCCAAAGGTCTGCAGATGTCTGTTCAAGTAGATGCAAAATCTTGCTGCACTATTTATTTATATTATTTATTTTCACCGTCACAGTCCCTTTTTCTTTATTTTCTTCTTCTTCTTCTTCTTCTTCTTCTTCTTCTTCTTCTTCTTCTTCTTCTTCTTCTCTTTTTTTTCAATTTCCTTTACTTGTGGACATTTTAATTTTAAAATAGCAGAAAAACAGAAATCAGAGACAACAATTTATTTTCTAATTTTCAAATGTTCAGACTTTTTTGTCACTTTTGTCATGATCTGAATATGATAATGATCTGTCACAATATCACAGCCACTGCTTCATCATTGTTGCCTTTAAACAACAAACAACTACTGGTCTGACCCACTTAGCAAATCAAGAAATGTTGTACAACCCCTCCAGACAGTGCTTTTGCACAAACTGTCTCTTTTTATGACTTGAATTTAAGTTTCCCACGTTCTTCAAATGCTCCTTGGCAAGAGGTCAGTGCGTCTCACAAAAAGTGCAAGTGTCTTTTGTCTCCCTTGCAATTTCTCCTGCAAGAAGTCGTCCGTAACATCAGAGGTTGCAAAGAAATCATCAAACGATTTGAAGAGTGATGAAGAGTCTCCTTTTTTGCAGGCACAAAGAGCCTTCAGTCCTCTCCATCGTTTTTTTTTCTCTTGCCTTTTAAAGCTCCTACACGTGTCCCAAAGTCCTGTCATAATCCTTCCTTTGTTGAACGGTCGGCTTCATTCCTTTCAGGATCAGCAGCATAGCCATATAAGTCAAACATTAAATAAAATAGCAGGGTGATTTTTTTTTTAGAAAGATTCATTGAAGAAAGTTACCCCAACCTCCTGGTAGTGCACCCCAGAGGTTGGTGTGATTTGCAAACAACCTCCTTTAAAACACGTCAAAATTTTATTTTAGATAATGTTGATGCCATTCCTGCTCTCTCTGGTACAACACAATGCGGCCCTATGTTGATCAATCGCAATGAATTTCATCTTTGTCATGTTCATAAACTTCATAAAAAAAAGGGATATGATGCAGATTAGATAATGTGCAAGCCACTTCCGCTTCAGAGTCCCGTCTTGCGAGCCTACGAGTCACGCTGCAGATTTTATGGCTCTGTCTTCTTGAGCTACAGGCTGAACCCGTGCACAGAGTCTGCTGGGCGGGGAAAAGGTGCTGGAGTTGTGTCCAAAGTAGTAAATGTCGTAAAACTATTTTTCACACCTGCTTTTAGTGGCCATTTCGCTCCCCAAAAGCGGGCGGCCACGATTACTGCGGTGTTGCATTATTGAAAATGCCGCTGACTGCATGAGGTTCAAACAAAACGAGCAATGTCTCGCAATGTTTCACTCATCTGTGGTCCATTCCACCTCATTCTTTGCATGATCCTGCTTCTGCGAAATGCAATGCAAAGTCAGGGATTTAAGTGGCATTTATTGTTTGGCGCTTTCACGGCGGCGGCGCTAACAAACACGTGCATCTGATTATGTGTTGTCAAACCGACGCGGGAGATAACCAAGACTCATATCTACATTTACTTTAAGCCCTGTTTGTGCAACACGTTGTCCCGACAGGCGAGCTTATCAAAGAGACACGCTGACAGAATACACATTGGCTTATTGTGGATGATCTGGCATGTTTAAAAAGAAATAAAAAATCAATTGTGGCACGCATCCAGAGATAAGATGGCAGCAGATTATCTCTGTAAATTGTAAGAACATTAGCTGCGATTGTCGTCAGAATGACTGAAAGATCCCGCTGACCTACCAGATAAGCATTAAACTTCATTTGCAAATTATTTTACTTTCGAGGTTGCAGAACTTGTCTCCAAGTTGTGCCGCAGGCTGCACCTCACTGGGAACAATGAAGAATTTCTTTACCTTGTACAGGCCTGGTAGGGACAATTTTAAATGAGTCTGCTTGTTGTCGTGGTCAGACCCATGAAACCAGCGTGAAGGCCCTCAAAGGCCCTGAGCGGTGTTGAAGAAGGGAAGGCGCACAACGGCTGTTATTTCTGCATTTTGAAACCGCTCCAATAACTCTGCCACACACGTACTCGCTAAGGCATTGGCAAGCACGCAGGCAAGTGCGCGATAATCCCACACAAAGTCAAGCACCGCTCTACTTTTTAGCTCAGCGTAGTCCATACACTAAGCCCTCGGCCATACAACACAGATCCACCGCGCTCCGCTCTGACATACTTCTCTTTGTGCTTGAAAAGGAATCTTGGCGCTTGCCGTCTTTTTTTTTTTTTGCGCACCGCCTGTTCGTACCACAGGGCTTAGAGTTGCTGTGAGCTGCGGAGGTCTGAAGAAAGTCAGATTTTCAGGAACCCAGAGGAATAGAGTTTGTTCTGTGCCATCTCCAACTTGTTCCGCGCTGATGCATCCGAAGGCTTGGTTTTTTTTTTCCCCTTCTTTTTTTTTAATGACACAGAGCTGATGATGAAGGTGATGACAAAGATTACTGATTACTGAAGACTGATGACTGAAGATTACTTTTTTTTTTTTTGCCATCCCTTATTCTGAGACAACACAATACACATGATTCTCTTGAAATACTTTTGCTTCTCTCCAAATAATCTCGGACCGGGTCTCATAACTGCTTCAACTATGAACAAGCCCTTTAAACCATTCACTTGCAAGAGACTCGGTCCAAGTCGCACAAATAAACAACTCCAAATAATAAGTCATACTAACAGCATGAAAAAAAATATCGAGACAAAAGTTAGGCTGGAGTCTAAACCCTTGGTGGCCACCGTACAGTTTTAATCAATTCATGAATTATGTGCTATACATCACCTGTGTAAAATGTGGTAGAAAAAATATGATAATTATGCAAAATACACCGTGCTGCTGTGAGATTTGATGGATGACTGTTACTACTGTAGCTGGGTTTTTTTTTGCAACTGTCATCAACTTCCTGTCAAGTCTGTTGACTGTAATGAGTGGCCACGTTCAAAACGCCAATCAGACAGTGACGGCTCGCAGCACGTTGTTATTTTTCAAGTTTATACAGCAGGCGGCTTAAGATCGGGATTTTTAAGAATTAGTAGTAATAATATCTGTTGAAAAAATATCCTAAAATACATTAACGACAAGAAAGAGTGATGATTAAAGATGAACACAAGTGTAGTACATAAACTTCTTGCATAAAATTTGATAAACCTGACCTCATTATTATTGTTGTTTTTAACAAGTTCAAAGAGAGAATCCGTGTTGAATAAGAAGAAGGAGGTTCACTTGGTCTAGTTCCCAAAGCCTGACAAGTGAAAGTATCAATGAGCAAACCAGCAGGAGAACATCAAATTCTGGCACTGGGCTGCTTTACGCTGCTCTGCCCCAAAGGGTGAATCTAATCCCCACCACCCAACACACACACTCACACTCTGGCATTGTTGTTGCTTTTCAACTGAGCCAGAAACATCCAAATCCTCTGGGCTCAGGGTGCTACTGGTTCCCATTCAAACCACATGAGGTGGATTACCACCTGTGAGCCACTGGTGTAATCTGTTCAAGGGCCGCGGCCCTTCGACAGAATTCTGCACATTGTCCTCCAACTTGTCCTGAATATGTTTGAGTACCTCCAAACATACGGCAAAGGGCGCTGGAATTAGACCTGTGTCCTATTTGACACATATCAACTAAGAGCACAAGTAGAAAAATAAGCCACGGATCAACAGCGAAACTCAAACAAACCTCTGACCTCTTGGTTTGAAGTGAAGGTGCTCACTCCATTGTCCTAACTTTCTGCCTAAAAATCTTAAGGAACGCCTGAACGAACACCCGATGCCAAAAAACACTGTTCGTGTGGCCAATTTAGGTATAGCGCTTTATTTTCATGAGGAATGAGAGGCTTAATTCTAAAAATCAACGACGTGGCCTTTCTGATTATCTAAATGGTCTTAAAATCCAAAAGTAATCATTATGGATTCCATGCCACCATTTTTTGATGACTGCCTCCTGGGATACTAGGGGGAAAAGATCTTTTTGATAACATAATGGAGCCTAGGGGATCAGTGGCATTCATCACTACTTACTATCCACCTTTTAAATTACGCGGATGAATTAGATGAAGCTGTTTATTCTGGTAGGCAAGCACTCTCTGAAAAGGGTACAGGAGAGCTGTGCCTTTTTTGTTTTATAAATGGTTGCATCTTGGCAGGAACCCAAATTAAAAAATATGGTACGCTTTGTTGCCAGTTGCGCTCATAAAGAAAACAAAACAAAGCAAAACAAAAAAGCAGTCAGCCAACTTCTTTACTTTGTGCAGAAGGTTAGTTCAAAAATAGGTATTTATTCTTGGTTTTGTTTTGTTTCTCCATTCACCTCAGATACACCCACTCACATCAGATACACTGGACCTGTCTCAGCTCGTTTTTCAATGCCCATGCACAAGTTCAAAATCCACAAAGACAAAGGATAAAAGAGTGATAAATGTTTATGATCTCTGCAGGTAAGAGTCAACCTTGTGACAGTGGCCATTTTCACAGATTTTACATTTGTTTATTGTTTGATTGCAGCAGAATTTGTCAGTGTGAACAAAGTGAAAGGCTTTATCCATCTTTTCGAATTTAGCGAGGAGCTACTGTCAGGGATGTCACTATTTCCACTACTTGGATTGATCATCTGAGCCAAAACGACATGTAGCTGCATTAGTGATTTTCAATTTGCTCTTTCTGTTGTAGGTACTGTAGTGCCAGTAGCTAGCGCTCTGTCAGTGCCTGGTGGAATGGACATCTGATGTTTATTGCGCCGATGAATGTTGGGAACTGAGAAATGCAATATGTCATATTATTGATTTTGTAATATTGTGTTTTTCTGTTGTTTTTTTTCCAATAACATAAAAATATACATGTGTGGCTTAGCTTGAAGTATGACACTGTTGGGTTGGCTTTTCCATACCCATGTGTTTACCTCGCTCAAGTTATGCTCAAGCAAATCCACTAAATTGGCAATATTTAAAGTGAACAGCCTTTTTTATTCTTTTACCCGATGTTCCTGAGGTAAAGTTTTGGGGGTATGATAATAATAATGTGGTTTTTCTAGCGCTTGGAAGATTCTCCCTGGCTTTCTTCACAATGAACACTGAGTATATCTGTGCCAGTTCAGGACATTGCTATGGAAATGATTGATCTTGCTCATCCAGTTCCTTAAAAAAAGTGGAATCCCATCAAACTGGATTCCTGTGGTGTGGTGACCTGGAGTGTCACGTCAACATAACGTCTAAAAATTCCTTACTCACCCCAGGGTGAGACACGGGTGTTGACAGGACCAAATCCTATGCAGCCTTAATGTAAACTGAGGAAGTATTTGACACAAATCTGTAGATAAATCTTACAGATGGACTTAACTCGGTATATCATATGTATTCATGCATGTACGTGTAAGAGACTTTGCGCCTGTCTGTCGACATAATAACTATAGATCAACACCGGTCCTCACCTGTTTTTAGTCCTTTGGCAACTGGCTGTCATCGCATTCATATTCCACTGTTGTTCTCCAAACCCCTCCCTTTGCTCAGTGGATCTGTGTGGAATCCCTTTATTGTCACCGCAGTTTGGCATTGACAGTGCGCCAGAGGACCAGCCAGCTCAAGGCTGACAGGGGGAAAAAAAACACTTTTTTATTTATCATTTCCCTATTTATGGCTTTTTTTTGGTGGGGGGGTGTTGTTTTGACTTCACCCAGCTTATTTCAAGTGACGTGCAACACGGTTGCAACACATGGGAGGAGATTTATGAGAGGCCGTGAAAACTGATAAAACCCAGTCGGTGGCTGACGCAACGCTTGGTGCTTTTTTGACCCCGACTGTGTGTTTGTTGTTGTTGAGATTCTCTGGAGTACATCAAACAGATGCTACCCCCGAACATTTGGCATGCTTGGTACATATTGGGGACGGCTGTGCTCCAGTCAATCACAGAGGCTGTTGTAAATAAAGTGGTACGCTCTTGGCTGAACCCCTTGGGTAAGATTAGCCCCGGAGGTCTTCGCACAAGCCGCAGGTGTAAAGTCAATGCGACGAGGTCGCCCGTGCACACCGCCACTTTATCCCCCCTCGCCGCCCGACGTTTTCTGGCTGCGTTCATTCTCTCGCATCTCTCCTGCCTCCCCTCCGTCAGCAGCTGCCTCTCAGCACACAGATGGGGCCGTGCGTTGAGAAGCGGCTTTAGATTACAAAGTGCAGATCTGCCTGGGTACACATGGCAGCGAGCTGTCAAACAAGACGTGTGGATCTCCGCCAGGCGCAATGGGTTTGTTAGGGCACCGCTCAGACAAACAGAAGGAGGGGAGAGGAGAGGACTGCAAAGGTAGAAAGGTACGCCCAGGAAAATGGGCGCTGGGGTGCATCCATGCTGCAAGATCGCTGCAGTTCTCTGAACTGCCGTGTCCGATGAGATGAATTGCCAGCGCATTGTGTACAGACACTCGCGGTCATCAGTAACCCCGCTCGGCAGCTAAATCGCCCCACTTCAACCCTGAAATCTAGCTCATCCATCCTGCCCTCCTCCTGCAGACAGCTTTTCCAAAGGCCCGGAAATCTTTTTCGTGTAGGAGGGAAGAACAAGGGGCCCAGGAAGAGATGACAACTGCAAGTCACTGCTTTAGTGATTCGCTCTGATGCTGCTGTAGTGGCAGTTTTATCAGTGGCAGATGGTATTTTCACATTAACTCTTAGATACAGGAGCTGGAGACTTTTCTTTTTGTGGACATGTTTTTGGTGTTATTTTCTGGACAGGTCTTGGCAAGAATTCAGTTAAACACTGCATTGAATAGCAGCTTGCCACAGGCCACGATGCACAGCAAATGTCACATAGTTGCAAATCGGATTTGTCCG
Organism: Nelusetta ayraudi; assembly: GCF_046127955.1. Taxonomy (NCBI): domain Eukaryota; kingdom Metazoa; phylum Chordata; class Actinopteri; order Tetraodontiformes; family Monacanthidae; genus Nelusetta; species Nelusetta ayraudi. The sequence continues at coordinate 2,376,546 of NW_027466185.1, forward strand.
CTGCAATGCGGAAGATGAACTACACGTCAGTTAGCTGAAAGCTTTTACGAGAGTGACATAATATATGAGCTCTATAGACTAAAACCGCGAAGAAGCGTAGTTGCATAGTTACCCTTTAAAGGCAGGCAGTTTGCACAGTCAACTCCCTCAACATTTTACATGGGCTCTCAACCAAAAGCAAGGATAAATTCCGAAGTGCTTAGACAATCCACAATCCACCTGGTACACAGGGTTTGAGCATCAGAAATTTATGGATTGATGCGGTGACATTTCCAGTGATGCCTGCATGGGATTGGTGTTTTAATTTTGTCAAATGTCTGCAAAGTCCTACCACGTTTTTCACATACTCTATAGCATAATTAACTAACATGATTTGGTCATGATCTTGGTGTCCACTCGTGACAGAGTGATATTTTGGGATAGAATCCAGCCCTTAATACTTATTACAGGATATCAGCCACATTGTGGCTATTTCATATTATTATTATTATTTTTTTATCTAGGAATATAGTTCGGTGAGGTGGATTGGATGTGTTGTGGGGTGGCATTGTCAAATGAAAGTAAGATGGTTGATGGTTCGACTCCAACCCAGGCCTTTCTGGATGGAGTTTCCATGTGGGTTCTCTCCAGGTACTCCAACTTCCTCCAAAGTCCAAACACATGCACATTGATGTGACTAGTTGACAGCTCTCAAGTACCCATACATTTAAGAATGTGCCATCATAGTTTAACCCTCCTTTGTGCTTTGTATGCATTAGCATTGTATTAACATTAGCATGCTGAAATCCCGCAGAGTGACTTCTGGCGGGCCAATTGGTACTTCCAACAGATTGTTCCACTTGTCAAAATGAAATGGTTGCAATGTTTTTTAATGCGTGCTCCAGCGAAAAGGGTTTTCAAACTGCTGAGTGCACTCCAGTGAGACATAATCTGCACTGACAGCAGTTTAAATCGCAGACGCGTCTCCCTGCATACACTGCATGTCATCTCCTTAACCGCATCTGCATTGATTGATCAGCTTAACATTGAGTGGCAGTTTGCCCTCACTTGCCACGCCGGGCCGAGGATGTTATACTGTTGATTTCCTCCCGTTGACATGAAAAATATTTTTGATTCAATAAATGTCTGCTGTCAGTCAGCCTGATGGAGTGTGGGGCCTGGCCAAGAGGCTCTCACCACTGGAGCCGGCCGCTGACAGACAGCTGCGTGTGTCTTTGGACAAGCAACGAATGCGGGTCAGACACGGCCGGAGTTGATACATGCTTCCCACTGCAAAACAATGCAGGGAAAATATCAGAATGCTGCTCCTGCGTCCATCAGTTCACCTCGTGGCTGTTCCCAGACACTATTATTTTAGCCTTCAATCAATCCACAACTGAAAAAAACAAAACAAACGAAACAGATCACCCCTACTGAGCTTGAAGATATTAGCATTCTTCAGTCCAAATACTTTGTAGTACTAATTTAGAAGATAAATGAATGGTTGACTAGTTAATGAGGCTGTTTTGGGGGCATTTTTACATAATCAGCATAAGCTAATACTGGTGCTAAGAAAGCCGATTAGAAAAATAAACAAATGTGCAAAATAATTTTTAAAAAAAGGTTAAGCGTGCTGCTACTTTATATTCTTGTCATTGACTGAAGTTGTTTATTTAGGCTTTACATTACTTGCAGACATTTTTATTCCAAGTGCAGATTGCTCTCACTTCAGAAAACAGAGACAGTGCAACCTTTTTCATATCATCATAAATGTATACGTCAGAACAACGATGTGACATCAACCAACCGGCTCTAGAAAAACAAAAACCTCTACGTAAATTTATTTCTCTGACCCCTGGCCTCTTTCATGGAAAACTCTGCAGACATCTGTTGGCGGCTGACGCGCCAAAACATCCAGCCTTTCCTGGCATCTCCACTCTTTTTCATACGTGGATTTCGCTATCGGAGCTTTTGACAGAGGATATTCTTTGACGCTGACACCCCATTTCGCCCTGCCTTCCCGTCTGTTCCAATATCGCTGCGAGCGAATCCCCGCCTGTAACACGCTGGATCCGTATCTGGCTTCGCCAATATGGCAGCGCTCGATACCCCTCCCCCTCCTGGCAGCGAGAGATACCCCGGGCTTAGAGGGAATGAGGAGGTATCACTGGCTGAGCTCAGAGATTTGAGGCAAAAGGGGGAGACGCTCTCCGAAGCATATGCCGTGATTTATTCCAGATTTTCCTGCGAGGCGGGATCACCTATTGTGTCAGAGGAGTGAAGCGGGTATTGTGCGGACATTTGCTCCCAGGCCCACGGGAACCGCGTCATCCCCGGTGAATCAACCCAGGGCGTGCGTGCACGAGAGTCAACGTGCACGCAATCAACTCGCCCCGGCCCCGTCCCGGATAGTCCTGACGCATTCCTTGCTCAGCACGTCTGACTGACAGTCGCTCTAAGTCGAGCAAATCCACTTGAATGTCAAGCGCCGGCGTCCTCTCACGTTGTCTGAGGCGGAAGCTACCTCGACCGGAGGGATGTTTACCGCCACTAACAACTTCCTCTTGGCATTTAAGAGCATGCGCCAGTGTGTCAGCGCGACGGTGCAGAAAACATATTGGGCGTCAAAAGTGGGAGACATGAGAGGAAGAAGGAGCTGTCAAGTTTGAGTAATGCTGTGGGATTTTTTTTCTCCCTCTCTCCTGCCTTCAGCTGGGATTAACTTTTTCCCCCCTTTTCTCTCAGTGTCACAACGAGTTCACTGATTTTTCTGAACTTCCGTTATTTGATGGGGAAAATAAAATCATATCTGTCCTAGTTAATTGTCACTCTCTATTTATTCTATGTTGCATAACCCGGCTTGTTTCGCCATGTTTTCTTATTTTCATTTTTCACACAGTGGAACTGAATTATATAAGGAATAAAAGAAAACGCTCTCCCTCTTTTGCTTTCAGATCACTTTCTACTTTGATATTTTTGAAGTTAAAGGGGCCGAGTTCTTAGACCACAACGGCACCCTGCCATGTCCCAGCGGAACACCATTACATCTTCTAGTCTTTCGGGCGCTGATAGGCTTTGAGTTGGGGTTAAGCTCCTCAAACAGGCAAGAGTGAAATGTTTGAAGAGCTCAAGAATTAGGTCAAACTTGACACGTGTCATGTCCAGAAAGTGAATATTTGCAAAGGTGTCAGAGAAAAATCTAGTTAGAGATTAACCAGACATTTGGAGCACTAATTCATGTCATTCTCCCCGTTTATTTTTCTTTGAAAGACTTTATTCCTCATATTTTACCAGCTGTGTTGTCCACTTGATAAATTGCAGGCAATATTTACTTGCTGGCGGTGTTCCTGTGCGATGACTGGGTAAACTGACCTGCTTTTGTCACAGCGTTCATATGGGGGCAGTTTTTGATAGAGCCACATTGTACATTGACTGGATAAATGGAGCTCTTTATGGCAGGTTATAATTGGGCGCAGGATACCACTTTGGAGAAGGTCAATGGCCAGGTTTATACTTGGGAGCGCATGGCGCCAGCTGTAATCACTCCACTTGATACGATACTGTAATTGCAGACCACTGAGCTCATCTGCTTGGACAAACATTAGCCTCAGGAGGATGTGAGCGCGCAAAGGATTAAGTGGATCTTTGTCTTCATGGAAGAAGGAATTAGATAAGAACTTTGCCAGTGACTTCTAACTGTGGGTTTTCCATTGAATGTGAACGCTACAAAATTTGATTAAAAACAGTGCCGCAGTCTGATTAGGTGATTTGATGGGAGTTAACTAGTCTACGTAAAATGTAGTTACGTTGTAAGATGCCGCTAGCATGGCGCCATGAGGGAGGCTGCTCTTCGACATAGACAAAATATTGTCAATCTAAATTCAGCAGCTATGGCATCACAAATATAATGTGGTGCGTCATAGACGTGATTGCACACACATGGGAGACGTGTGACGGCGAACTTGTTTCCTTCAAAACATTGTGTCGATTAACTCTGATTCAAAAAAGGCTAAATCCACCTCCAGTCAGCATACACATTACATTGCTAATTAAAGGAAATTTCAAACTACGCTGATTCCATACCTTTTTAGTGCAGTGTTCTTCTTAATGCACATTAAAAGGTTCTATTAAGACACAATAAAAGTCACTGCCGTGTTAACAAAATCCCCAGCAATGTCATGTACTTGTTTACCCAACTCTTGTTTTCTTCTGGAAAATTAGATTCAGAACGTCAGAAAGGGTACTGATAGTTCTCAAGTTAGTGAGAATCAGCCAGATGCTTGTTCCACTAGCCTAACAAGCCAACTGTTTTTTTTTAAGGTCTCTGCATCTGTGTTAGCAGAAACCTAAATAAATGAATAAATAAATAATAATATGAGTCTGTAAACACAGGGTTATACATACAAAAATACAAAAAGTAGAAGAGGACTGACACAGCTGACTAACCAGGTTAAACTTTGGAATTTTTCAAATGAATAGCTGTTTGAACAAGTTTGATTGTTTTTAAGATTCAAAATAGCGCTATTTCTCAGATAAGAGATCGAAATTGAGGAAAACAGAGACGATGCATTTCGTTACATGTATTCCATGCAAAGGAGGGCTCTATTTGTCTAGTCAACCTCTCCTGAATCATAAGCCCCCACCCATTCCCCCAAAAAAGAAAACCTGTTGAGTTCTAAAATCCCGACTCTGTGATTATAAATATACTAAAAGAGTGAGTGAATCAGAGAAGGGCCGTGCTCTCCCATGGGTAACCCCCACCGATGTTTACCTTGTGAGACACTGACCCGGAGTGACCTCGACCATGCTGTCTTTGTGTCCGCGTCAACATGTGCGCACCTCTGATAAGGGGCAGAGTGTGAGCACAGCTGCTCCACGCTTTCTCTACAATAACTGACTGGGATGACACATTAGGCTTAAAAGAATAACCCTCTAAGTACTAGATTCGATATTTCACGGGGGTGTTTGGTGTGCATTTCAACTTGAGCTCACATGCAAAAGTCACCCAGCGTGTCACACTCACCTGGATCAGGTAGGCTGCTGATGCCAGAGCTTGTTTCGCCTCCCTTTTCCGCTTCCCTCCATGCGAAAACACAGCGATTCAGAACCACGTCGACCTGTTTGCGTCCCTGCAGCAGCTTCGATGACAGTAATCCGGCCTGTTTCTCCATGATGGACTTTGTCATTAGTTTAGACGCTGCCGTCCACCAAGTCCCATCTCAACTTTTGTGGAAGCAAGCAAAGAGAACGTCTCCTGTCCCTGGTGTAGTGAGTATGTGTGTGTGTGCGTGTGTATGTGTGTGTGTGCGTGTGTATGTGTGTGTGCGTGTGTGTGAAGTCAGTGAGCCAACAGAGGAGCGTGTCCCTGCGAGTCCTGGGCCAAAGATTGTTTGTGTGCAAGAGGACTCACTACATAGACTAGACCGACGCTCCTTGGAAACCATAGACATTCTGTTTATGATACACTACAGGGGGGCATGTTCCTGACTGGGTCAATGCTATAAAATAATGGTGGTATGAATATGTTTTCATTGAATAAGTAGTATTGCGAAGAAATAGCTATATTATTTAAAAAAAAGAAAAGAAAAAAAGCATCTCCTGATTTTCACAATTTCTACAACTGCTTGCTACAGTATCCACTCCAGTATGTTCACCGTTACCATGGCAGAGTGAGAGCTTGTGTCTGTCCACACAGTCTCCCTGAACCTTGTGGCGTAAACACTGCCTAAGCACGCAATAAACACAAAACAGTCTCATAACCTGTTACGAACCCTGGCATTGAATAACCACTCATAATTGCAAACACGTAATTGGGATATTGACAACGTGAGCAAACAGAGGAGTTGGAGCTGTCGGCAGCAAAAGCTGAACCTTTATTAAAACCGAGTGCTTTTCATGTAATTAGTTCTCAAACTCTGTATTTGTGTTTTGCCTCAAAGGAAATGTTGAGCCAAGCGTGGGAGTATGATATTACTGGGTGGTTACATCATCCAAAAACTGTTCAATGATGAGCACAAGAAAAGTTTTTAATTTTTTTTTTAATCGTTTTTTCATTGAATGAATCTATAAGTATTCAAAAAACAAGTAAGGAGTAAAAAAAAAGTATTTTTGATGTAATATTGAATAATGAAAAGCAATTTTCCCCAACTGAAAGGTTAGGAGGATGAACCTCTACAGTTTTTCAAAAAATAAAAATAAAAATAAATAGTCAAACACACACACACACACACACACACACACACACACACACACATATACTGTACATATATGTACATATATATATATATCTACATATATATATATGTATATATATATATATATATATATATAGCATATGTGTGTGTGTGTGTGTGTGTGTGTGTGTGTGTTTTACTATTTATTTATCTAATTATTATTTTTATTTTTTGAAAAACTGTAGAGGTTCATCCTCCTAATCGGACTATTCTGAGACTCTTCACTATTCTGGAACCTTTCAGTTCGGGAACATTGCTTTTCATTATTTATTTATTATAATAATAATGTATTTATTATTTATTATATTACATCAAAAATACTTTTTTTTACTCCTTACTTGTTTTTTGAATACTTGTATTTTGGTAATCACAAAATAGAAACAATATTCAATTGAAAATATCCAAACAAATTTGCTTCACGAAGTATTTTTTTCACATCCTGCAAACGTATCAGGCCTGCGGCAGCAACGCGGTGACGTCAGCAGCTGCCCATGCCACCTAACGGGGGATTTCACTTCTGGTTGGCCGAAAACCAGGAAGTTTCAGATCAGCCAATCACAATGGCGCTTGCGTGCCGATTAAGCAGTATCAACATGGCATCTTTCTGAGTTTTGGAGGTGGGGACCTGGTGTAAATAAACCTAAATTTCACGTTTTACTCAGGACGACAGTGCTCGTGTGGTGGTGTCCAGGGCTGGTAAAGCCGTGCGGGCAAAATGTCTGCCGATGGAAATAAAAAACAGTTTTGGAAAAGAAATGCAGCGAAGGTTCCCGGCAGGTGAGTGACGTGTTTCTGTTGTCACCTAGCCTAGCCTAGCCTAGCTAACCTGTCAACTGACGCTCTACTATTGAGCCACATACGCAGCTTTTGCTGCGACTGACGCGACTGACGCATTATTCTAAGTTTGCGTCGTTTGCCAGTGCGAACGCTGCCAGTTTACGCGATAGAATGATTTCGTGGGAACAATTCAGCGAGTGTTATGGTAGCTGGCTAAGAGCTATGTCGCTAATGGCGGCTATCAGTTGAGGAATCTACCCGCAGCCATGCCAAAGTTTGAGATTATTTGATGTTGACAGTTCATTTGAAAGAGCAACCACTGTCCAACAGCACACAGTTCGCCTTAGTTTCACAGTCGGTCGCAATGTTTACTTGATAAATTGCATAGTGGTAATGCGGAGAAGCTAGCATTGCTAGCTTGACAGCTATTCATGAATTGGCTCATTCATTACTATTTTGTCCCCTTGTTCTCAGTATTAAGCACGTGTATGGCGCACAGCACCCACCCTTTGACCCGCTCCTTCACGCCAGGTAAGTAAAACACATGGTCTTTGGATGGTCATTCATAATTCCTAATACGTGTTGCTGCTTTAGCCCCTTTAAATTCCCTTGCTGATGTGAGGCATGCTGCTTTACTAGTTGACTAAAAACCGTACTCGCTCCAGACCTGATTAACTAGTTCTCTGGGATTCCAATCTTTTTTTTTTTGCGTATGTGCAAATAAACAGTGATTGTTTTTCAATCATTTAGTAGAATGTGGACTTTTGTTGTACAAATAGTTTAAAAACGGTTAGAGACTGTGCTTTGTTTTCTAATGATTGCCAGTTCAGTTTTAAGATATGTGTTAAAGTTGTCGCCTGTTATTTTGACAAATTTGCAACTCTGATACTTGTTTATTTAAACTATATCGAAGTATATAATCTAAGATAAACATCTCCACTTCTGCAAAGTTGGTAGAAGTGAAACTGCAGTGAACCTGCCTGACAAAGTCCCCTGCAAGCACGTTGTGGAAATGGGTTAAATTTTCTAGTCATTTTGAAATCAACAGTCTAATTATTTTGGAGTTACAAACTAAGTATGCAGGTTTGGGATCGGAAAATAAACAGAATACCTACTGTAGATGTCAAAGTAAACATCTCTACTCCATGTACTGCATGCCTGTTCCTCTTATGCGTTTCTTATTTGCTGTTCTATGATATCTCCTTAAATCGTGCTCGTTTGCCTTTTTCTGTTTTTCTTTCACATTAGCGACCGCTCCTATTTGTTTTAGGCCTCACTTTAGTTTCCTCTCAATAATAATAATTAAAAAAAAAAAAAATCTGTTTAACCTCTGCTTTTCTCTTCTCATCCAGCCTGATGAAAGCTGGCACTAAGCCCCCTCCTGCCACTCCTGGCAAGCCCAAGAAGGCCACAACCTTCCAGGAGTTTGAGAGCATCACGAGTGATGCGTGGGATGTTGGGGATGACGACGACGAGTTGCTGGCCATGGCTGCGCAGAACCTAAATATTGAGGTGGTCATGGAGACGGCAAACAAAGTAAGTCAAAGAGTCCTCGGTGGCCATAAACCAATAAACCTGATGGACATTTTTTTGCCGCTGATGTTTGTCGAAAACACGGAAGCCTCATTCACACAGTCACAATGGAGGACAGTCGCTTGCTTATTTTCAGATTACAGCCATACACAGGAAAGCACGGTTTCCAGACAATAATCAGTGTGCAGCATCATACGTTAATTGTGTCAATGTGGAGAGTAAGTTGGACTTCAAATGAATATTAATTGAAATCATTAGAATTTGAACAAAGCTCAGTACTTTGAAAACGCTGTTCCAGTTGTGAAATTCTGGCCCGTTGCTCGTCTGTGATGCAACACACCGTGTTTTGTACAGGTGATTGAGAACCACAGCAAGCAGCAGGAGAGACAGAGGCAGGACGATGCGGCAGAGCTGGACCAAAGAGAGGAGGACGCGCCGGAAGAGGTGGCGGAGGACGAAGAGGAGGAGGAGGAAGAGGAGGAGGAGGAGGAAGAGGAGGAAGCGGCTGGAGACGCGACCAGCCCAGAGGTGTCTTTTGCCTCCCAGAGCAGCCCGTTTACTGATGGCCGCCTCGTAAAGTCCCACAGCGAAGCTCCCATCGGGTCACCGAAAGGTCAGTGTACGACTTTGCTTCCTGGCTTGGATGCAAACTAAATGCCCTTACCTGTAGTGTAAAAACAAACACACCAACAGACCTTCAACTATATGATGGGGTATACAGATCCATTGAAAGCGCAGGGAATATCTCCTGCCAAAGGTGGTTTCAATGATGCTGTTTTTAAACTTTTTTTGCGTGATGGTTGCTTGTTCTTTTCCTGAAGAACGTAGAGTGACATAGGTCACCCCAGCACTTAATTAAATAGTCGGGAGTCTCAGCATGACAAATTAGTATGCTCCATCCCTCCCATGTCCCACGTTTCCTTGTTCTTTATTTTTTTGTTTGCGTCTTTGACGGCATGGCATTCACTGTGTCTGCTCATGAAAGTTTTTGCCGTCGCTTCATTTTTTTCCGCTGCTTTTTTGCTCCTATTTGTAAAACCTCAGGCTTTAAACATGATTACAGATATTATTTTCCCAGACAGATAAACTGCCCACTTTTACACTCTGATCAAGTCTTTCTCTTCAGTTTAGATGCCCGAGGACACAAACACTTTATGTACATCAGCGAGAGATTGCTGGACAGATTGCTGGACAGATTGCAAGAGATACAGACAAACGATTCTCTCTTTTGAAGACTATTTTTTTTAGTTGTTCTTTTTAATGTCATATTGTGCCCTCTTACCTTCCTCCTCCTCTATTTACTTTTAAAATGCTTTTAAAGTCAGATCAGCTATAAAAGATAAACTCTCTTTAACGCTTCCTTATGTTCGCACCTGGTTTTCAGACCCAAATCACACACTGCAGCTGCTCAGTTTGTTGGCTCTCTCTCTTTTCTTTTTGTCTGAATATTTTCGGGCCTATCATGGACGAAGGAAGCATCCTCTGCTGGTCATGATACCGATCAGCTGAAGGCAATCAGGCAAATTTGTCTCCAGTGAGACCCCCTGTGGTCTGGCCACAGTGATTGACGCTCAGACTTTCTTAATGCTTCCGTCGCCACCGTCTGTGTCACGCTGCTGCTGCTGCTGCTGCTGCCGCTGTCAGCCATCAACGAAACAAAAAACAGATTTTAAGAAAAAAATTAAACTGTCAACTTTTTCTTTTTTTTGACCCACTGAGTGATCACCCAATACTGCCAGATAATTATGTGTAATGGATAATGAGTGTGTGCTTTGAAAGTCCCCCCCCCAAAAAGTCATTTGACCCTTTAGGAGATCATCACTATCCTGTAGTAATCAGTAGTCAGTACGTGTTTGCAAGTCAGTGAATATTAACATAAAATATTATAAAAATAACTGTGTTTGAGATTTGATATTTTATTTTATTTTGTTATAAAGGCCACAATGTTCCTGCAAGTCAGTGACAGGATGCGACTGGGCATCACCCAGTGCACCTCTAGTGAGATAAACATACAGGGGTCTATATTCCCAGTCTATGACACAGAAGCAGGAATGAAGAGAAAAAAGAAGTCACATCCTCCTCTTCCCGTCTCTTTTACTCTCATTCTCACCCCTCGATGTGAACACATTTGCTTTTTAGCTTGTAGTCACTGTGCATATGTGTTTACCTTCATTGTTAGAGTTATAGCGGTTTATTGCCACAGATAAGAGAGGCCTTCCCTTTTAAGTGCCTTTAAAAAGTTCCCTTCACTTTTTACGGCCAGCTTTTTTTTTCCTTGTCATGCAAGTCAAGGTGAAGCCGTTGCAAACAGACTTGCAACTACATATTCACGCCTTAAATGAGACGCCACTCTTCACGTTGTAGCTGCCGTAAACACGCTGGCAGCATTTTCATGGATTTGAAATGTCCAGCAAGGTCAAGTTACTGCAACAGCTGGTTTATTGCGTGGCGAGACCAAAGGACAACACAAATACTGCCAGAAAGTTGGTGGCAGCAGCAGCAGCATTTCTCAGGGCGTGGTTATGGCTTGTGATAGATGTGTATGTAGAATAGGTTGACTGTCCCGCCCTCCTCTGACCAGATGTAATGAGTGTAATAATGAGCAACCCAGTTTTTAGTTAGTGTGTTTTTTTTTTTTTAAAGCTCACCTTTTATACTAATTTTCGGGCTTTTGTATTTGATGTCTGGCCCCTCCAGAGCAGCAACGCACGATTTTCCGCGCTGAAAGCTTTTTAGATTTACGTATCTCTCGGCTCATTTCCTCGTATTTACTGCATCCCGCGAAAACGCTCTGTTTCACTTCACTCCACCCCCAGCCTTGCCGGTGTACGCAACCGCCAGGTCCACTCCGCTGTGATTGGTCACACTCTTCGTCGCTGCTGAGCCTCACTTCCTCAGTTAGGTGTGAAGAGTAAACGGCAAACTTTATGAAACAGGCACAATTTAAACACTTACCGTCGTGAAGGCTTCACCCTTTAGCAGTTGTTTAGCGGCTAATCCAGCTTCGTAGGGACCCAGCGAGGGCTGAGTTACGGCCACAAGGCGGACCGAAGGTCCCTGGACGTTTTTTGTGCCTTCCGTGTGCCCGGAAATATATTTTATTTTGTGTACTGACCGTGCTTTTGTTTTATATTTTTGCGAGACATTTTAACCCTTTAGGCGCCATGGTCGCAAAATTGCGACAAGCGTCATTGCTGAATTAAACAGGCCATAGCGGCAAATATGGTGCAAAAGTAGTTATCACTTTACACCAGGAGCTGGCAGACACCTGTGGCTTCAACCTGAGCAGCATTTGTGGGGGTGTTTATATTCAGATTTTGCAGTATAAAGAGAGAGAAAGCCCGCCTCAGCCGAGGAGACGAGGAAGTGGTTGTAGTGAGAGCGGAGAGAGAAAGACGGCCAATTCTGCCGAGAATACATCGCAGAGAGGTTTGTTCGTTGATGAAGTACTTCGTCAAGTCATGTCTGGCTCAGATTCCAAAGAGGAATATTCGCACTCTGACGATGATGTTCTGTCTTCCCGGCCAGCGGCAGCGAGTCGATGCGCCACGACAGTCACCATGCAGCACACGCTTCGCCTCAGCGTGGCCGGGGAGGGAATAATCGGAGAATGAGGATGAGGGGACGTGGTTGGGGAAGCAGGAGTGCTCAAAACACCGCTAATGGTGACGGAGGGCGCAGTGAGTTAGTGATCAACGTGGTAGAAGCTGTGGGAGGAAACGCCCAGCCAATGCTGGTGGAGGCAGCAAGGATGTTCGCGGTCACCCTGTAAATTACAGTGATGATGGCTGGGTCTGTTTGAGATATGTGGAAAATTATCAAAAGTGGATAAAACATTTTCATGAGCCTGTGGGGTATTGTGGAGACAGGGATCTGACATACAGACCCCTGACATCTGACATAGTACAGAAACAAACAAAGAACCAAAAAAAAAAATTACTTCTTTCACAAACTTTGGGTCATACTGAAGATTTTTCTCAATTACAGTATGACTTTATCTCTAACAAATTTGAAGTCACAGCCATTTGAAATCTTGATATCAAAATTGGGTATTTTCTTGAAAAGAAATTCTGGCGCTTAAAGGGTTAATAGGGCTTAGAATGATTTTGTTTCATGCTGTTGACTTGTATCAAAACACTGTCCGAGCAGAGAAAATGTGTACGCTGAAACGATCACTTCAGTCATAGAGTCGTTTATTATCGGCCGAGTCGAGCCCGTCTCACTCCCGTTGCCGACCGGACCGGTGTTCCATCGCATCCGCATTAGGCTGAACAAACCTCCAACATTTTCTCTGTTCGTTCCACTCCGACGGTTGTGGTCCTTGGTGCTTCAGTAGTCGCTCGGTAATTTTTATTTTATATTTTTTAATTTCCCTGACACCGAAAAAACATTTTCTTGGAGCAGCGCACTGCGACATCACTTCCGGGGCAGAGCGGGGGAGGGCGGAACCAGTCCGAGAGGGTGCCGGAGCTTGGCCATGAAAGGAGATCCGGCACACCGTGGTGTCACTCCGTGCCCAGTGTTGAAAGAATCTCCGTGAACAGAGCGTTTAGAACCATGCCCAACAATTTGCAGGGCTCACGTCCAAACGCATGAACATCATTATTTAACTATATCGAGATCGTTGACGATAGGGTTCAACATTGGCAGTTATTAAAGCTCAGAAAAGTGGAAAAGCATCATAGGTGCCCTTTAAACAAAGATTTATTAGCAATTACAGCTGAATGCAGTGCGTAACCACCAGCGACTGCGGCCTCACCAAGATAATAATCTTTTCAATTAACTCGCTACATTCAATAATTGCTTTATTTGTTATTCTCACAGCTGCCACTTATTTAGTTATTCTCTGATGCGATGGAAAGAGCAGGAATGGAAAAGGTTGCAGAAGACTCATGGTTCCTTTAATTAGATTTGTCATATTTTGTTTGATCAGTTAAATATTTGTTTTTGTTGTTGATGTTGTCCATATACAAGATTCAGGCGTGTCATTATAAATTTGTGTGTGTGTGTGTGTGTGTGTGTGTATATATATATATATACATATATATATATACATACACATATATATATATATATATATATATATATATGTATATACACTTTTGAACACCTTGTTACACCTTGTCTTTTCCAGTGTTGCCTTGTGTGGGCACATAGTTTAGCAGTGCAGCAGGGCAGACCTCGTTCAAATGAGCATTAAGACACAGAGTCACTGTTATCCTTTGTTTGTGTGCCCCGATGGGACCCGTCGGCCTCTGTCTTAACCCCTAATCCTTCCGCCAGATGCAGCAGGTGAGCATGCCGCCCTCCACAGACAGCGCTCGCTGCCCCACCGGCCGCCCGTCATCCCGCTGGTGGCTCGCATGGCCGACCAGAACACGTCTGGCACCCCGGCCATGACCGAGAGGGAAGCGTCTCGTCTGGACAAGTTCAAGCAGTTGTTGGCCGGGCCCAACACGGATCTCGGTAAGACGCCGCCGCTGTCTGCTGTGGGTTCACGTCAAATTGATCATGATGCTCCTCTTCTCCTTTCTCATTCCCTTGATCCGCTGCGGTTCTTGCTCGCGCCTCGCTCACTCTCTCTCCACCAGCTGCGTTGCACTTTTTAACAATGCTCTGAGTGGGTAAGTCGTCCAGCCATCTGGACATGCAGATTACAAGTGGGAAAAAAAACAAAAACAACTCACAAACAACAAAAGCAAATGACAGGCCTTTGTTCTAACCAAACGACAGGCCTTTTATTGTCCCCCTCCCCACCTCCGAGAGACTGCAGTCGGGCCAGCCACAAATCCCATGTAGAACTCTCGGTTCAGACCATAGTTTGATAGTTTGTGTCCTGAAAGGCTATTAATCAATTACCTCCAACTAATAACTTCTCCAGTTCATGGGTATTCATGGAGGATCTTCAAGTTTTATACCCACTTTCAGAGCTCTGTTTCTGCCAAACGAGCTGCCAAATGTGATTAATTATCCCAAAGAATTCCAGAAAACAGCATATTTAGCCATCTGTTTATAGCCTCCCACACAAATGTTTGGTTTTAGCTTCCTGCTGCAACTGTTGATTTGTAGTATGTGGCTGCTGGACTCTCTATTTCCTCGCAAGAGGATGAACAAACCTGGCTGGAGGAATTTAAATGTTAAACAGCTCGAAGAGTTTTTGCACAGTCGAAGCGCATTCGGTACAACCAACTCGTGTTTTCTACACATTATCACCATGAATCTGCATCGCTCAACTTTTGCACACCCCCAGCGAGGGTTTTGCTGATGCTGGCTGGCTCTGACCCAGATCCCTGAACTCTTGAGTGTGGCAGAGTTGTGCAAGAGTTGCATGAGCCTTGAAACTTGCTGTCAGATAAAAAAAATCTCACTATTGGCATCGGAGTAAATTTCTATTGATGATCTCAGTCAGTCGGCCTTCCCCTCCCTACTCATGAAAAAGTTTTTCTTTTGAAATACTAATAATTCATGCATACAATCTGTATTTTTGTGCCCTTGTGGTTTGAGATTGGTTAATTTTGACCAATGGGGGTTTTGCACGGGTGCCCTTCAATGTCTCTTGAGTTGCCGCTGCTCTCTGTGTGTGAATGTAAGTCAAGTGCACTTCACATAGAGAGAACATGCAGTTCAATAAGGGGAGCGAATTGGATTGAAGACCGTCGGTGTGTTGAATGCAAATGCAAACCAACTCGGGTCAAATTCATGGCTGCCTTGCATTCTCTGAAGGTTATCTTAATTATGAAAACAATAAGGCTGCGTTCAGACTGTGGACGAATCGGATTCTCAAAATTAACTGTCCACACTGTGTTTAGCAAGTGTCCAAATGGGATCTGGCTCTGTTCAGACTGGGCCACATTGTTGACCCATCTGACAGGTTGCCGTAGAAACGATGTCGGAGCGGAGGTGTGGTCCAGCGGGTGTAGTGTGTGACGTCATATCATTGCGACAGCAGCACGTGTTGTGATACCTGCCCTGGAGCTTGGCTTGGAAGGAGCTATGTCCCCACAGACTGATGAGCCAATGAGTTTCCTCCTCCGTCCAGGGACTGCTCCAATACGTTACAGCTCATTGGGTCTTGCGTCGCGTTGTGACGTCACGGACAGTCAAAACCGATCGATGGGTTTGGAGCTGTTCAGATTGAGACGCATCTGTCCAAACACGATTTGAAACTACCTCCCGAGGTGGTTTCAGTCTGTCTTGCAAAAATCGGATTTCATATGATTTGTGACTGTTCAGACTACAAAAGAGCCATTCAGTTTCAATGTGGATGGGCTAAAAATGTGATTTTGGCTGGCAGTCTGAGCGTGGCCTTAGACAGGCAGGCATAGATTGTGCATGGGGTATGTGAATAAAAACTTAGAATAGGAAATCTCCCTCATATGTCAGCAACAGTTTGTTGACTTGGAAGTTTGTGTTTGCTATAATCCCACAATAAAACGTTGTCCAGCGTCTCTTAATCTGTGTTTCAGTAGACTGCTACTAGAAACTCTTCATGCTGTACCAAAAGGCAGAAGTTATTTCAAATGAATTATTTTTTAACTAGTTTTATTTTTGCATATGCATGCATATATGAAATGTAATGAAGTAATCTTTATTCTTTTCAATGAATGTTTCTTTCCAGATCAGCTTTTCATGATGCAGGTATCACTTGGTTCATCACGAAAAAAAAAAGAAATCTGCTGCTGTTGTTATCTATTTAAAAGTTTAGACGAATTGTTATAAACGGAATATTATGAAGCAAAGATTGTTTACTTTAATCACATTCTGTCAGCGTTGGGCGGCAGCTTTGCAATTGATGTATTTGTGTTTGTTCCCCCTTGGCGCTCCTCCGCGCGCTTTGTACATGGGCTCTGGCTCGAGTCCTGAAATGGAAATACCGCTCGGAAAACACCTGAGTCGGCAGCTTTGGCGCTGTACGTCTATTTGTCATTCCCACCAAAACTTTTTTCTTTCCTCAAACTAAACAAATGGATTTGCGACTTGGAAGACGTCAGTCGATCAGTCGTTCCGTGTGCGTCTGCACATGCACATCGGCGGAGCGTGTCGAGCTGTCGGCGCCCCCTAGAGACCGCCTGGCATCAGGAGACAGCCTTCTAAATTTAGGCAGTCGAACTCAGGCACAGCGGTTAGAGAGGAACGGTCGAGGAACACTGTCAGCGGCTGCCGGCAGCGTGAAAGATGAACTTGATTCACGGGACATAATTAAGTGAAGGACTCGTGGTGGGCGACGGGTGAGGAGGGATGAGCAGGGTGAGGAGGGCAGGGGGGAGATAAGATAAGATGAAAATTTAATGATCCCCATGGGGAATTTGGGTCAATGCTAGAGCAACGACTCAAATGTACATTAGGTGGTGGTGATGATGATGATGATGATGGATAAAAAAAAAAAAAAAGTCCATTGTGTAATATTTGGCTTGACTTATGATTTTTATATTGGTAAAAGTTTAATATACTGTCCACAAATACATTAATATAAGTGTATCATAGCAGTACAATAAATGTAATTTAGTTTTCCTACCATTAGAATGATTCTCATACATATATGAGTTTGTAGTTTCCCAATTTGGGATCCATGCAGTACATCTATATTAAGAATATACATAGAGCAAAGGTCTTAGCTGCCATTTTGCACTGGCATATTTCTAAGGAAGCCCGGTTTGGACAATCCAGCTGCCTGACAGGGCTTTTCGTAATTATAGAGTGACTGCTCGCGTGGATGTGGCATCCAGGTTTGGGTGCGCAGGCCACCGTAGCTCACTGGCAAGCTCAGAAGGGGGAAGGTGAGTGACAGACGCTGCAATGTAAAATGTAACCTCTGGATGTCACTGTTTCTTCTTCAAAATCTCCAAATATTACACACTGAACCTTTAAAGTCACCTCTTGATGTGGAACCTCTTTGGTTTTGTACTGTAACAGTTTACCAGGTATGGACAGTTTTGCCTTTTCTGCTCGTATGGATTCAGTGGGGGGTGGGGCTAATGCGACAGACGCCGCAAAGTCGTGAGATTGCACTAACTTCGAAATCTGTCGCGTGGGAGCGTTTTGGCTCCCTCGAGTCAAGAAATAAAAAAAAAGAGAGTGAGCGAGAGAAAGAGAGAGAGAGAGAAGGTGATGGATAGGCAGAAAACAATGCACCTACGCAGCCTCAGTTGTCTGTCCAATAAACACCGACAGCAGTTTCTCAGGACTTCAGTTTACCCTCCATATGGCGTTGCAGTAAATGCTGTGTTGTATAATTGTGAAAGAGAGAGAGAGAGCGAGCAAGAAAAAAAAGGTTTGGAAAGGTGTGCAAGACAATGATGAAGGCAGAGCTGGCGTCCGTTTCCCAAAGAGGATTTTGGGGGTTTGTTCCCTCCTGAAATTTAGGTGGTGGTGGTGGTGGTGGTGGTGGTGGACAAGCTGTGTCCTTTTGCAGAGGAATCCTGTTAATTTGTGTAATTATTGTCGGAATTATCCTGAGGTTGTGGTTAGTGGTAAATGACCCCTTCATTCAACAATGCTGCCGCCCCCCCAGTCGATAACATACCAGATTTATGTAAATCCTGTGTCTGTTCATGACCTCACATATTTTCACCTGTGGAGTCGCAGCAAAAGTAAAGTGGAGCTTGTTGATTAAGATCCCAATTGTTTTCACCTAATTATTGTTAAACAAACAACATTCATACTAAAGCAAAATCTTGATCAGTCATTTTCTCCCAAGCCACTTGTTTCTTTCCTTTGCTGCTGCAGAAGGTTTTTTTGTTCCACGAACAATTTGTCTTCGCTCTTGGAGAGCGTGAGAATGTCTTGTTCCAGCAGGGCTGAAGTACATGGACTTAGGTCCTGTCCACACGGGAACGTTTTTTGGTGGAAACGGTAAAGTATTTAACCGTTACGGCGTTTCGTCCATATGGCAACAGTGTTTTGGGTCCCCCAAAACGGTATTTTTTTGAAAACGGGTCCCAGAGTAGGAAAATCTGACAACGCTGTTGTTAAAAGTTGCCATGGTGACTTGTGGTATTAGAGCTCCATTAATGTGGGCTTTTTGTAGTGGAGGTGCACACGCGTCACTGAGTTGGTGAACTAACTCACCAGATATCCAACTCAAAACTGCTGCCAAGTAATCGGAAACTCTCAAAACCGTGGTTTTGTCAACTCAGAGTTTCTAGCTGAACTCCGAGTTTTGTTGTAAAATTGGCTCCTAGAGTTTGCAGAGGTTAAAATGCTGAGTTGAGCAGGGTCTGTACATCATGTTCACTGCTTTGGAGATGAAGCAAGAGAGGCCAGAGATGACTGGATAGGTGTCCATTACAGTCTTTGGCAAAATACAAGTGAAGTGATACATTTGACGTTTCAATAACGTACAATTGTGTTGGAATAATTTTTTGGGCATGAGCTTTGTAATTCTCTTGCGATCTCAACCTTGCAAAACTTGGCTTGTTGTGCGTTGGTAGGGTTCTCATTACATTACGTCTCGACTATATTGAGTAAAAACCCAAAGGCTACTGATGAGAGTTCATCGGAAAGGGATTTTTGTTGTCCAACTGATCACGTGGTCACGTGGCTGCAAGTCCTGTGACATGTAAATACAAAAAACATTTTCATTCCACTTTTGTGATGCATTTCTATATTGAAACCTCTAATACCTCTTCATGAGTGTAAAAACGTTTTTGTGATATTTAAGTGGTTTCTCAAAATTCAGGTGCTTCCATTTCTATTTTTCTATTGCGCTATTTAGGTTTTATGCATTTCTTATGGTAATGGAAACCCAGCTACGGAGGTGGTTTGGGCACATCCAGACGAGGGACAATGGATACGTCAGTCGAACGATGCTGATGGTTGGAGCTGGTGGACAGGAGGCCTGGAGGAAGACCAAAGAGGCGATTTAGGGATGGAAATATGGAGTGAAAGAGGACGTGAAGTCAGTTGGTGGGTGAGATGGAGGCCAAAAAGATTATTGCACTGAGATTTTGATGCGATTCCACAACTATCGTTTGTGCCGAACAGTTCATGATGTGACTTTAGAGCACGAGACAAGATGACATACAAATCTTCCCCCAGGGTTATTTTTGATTTAACTATTTTTATCTTCCAATTCCTTCATCGGTAACGGACACAGATTTTTCCAGCTTTCACTTTCAGGGGCCCGGCCATCAGTCGTCGGCTCGTCACTGCCCTTGCACGCCATCTGTGTCACATTTCCACAGATATTAATCCCGGCACATGCCAAGGGGACTCTGTTGGAGGGGGATATCGCCCCCCACCCCCCTGAGTAAAAGAAGAGCTCGACCGACTGTCCTTGAGCTGAGCTGAGTGAAGGGGGCGGTGGGCGATCCATCAGCCGGTGCCCAGCTTGAATGGTGTCATTTGTTGTGAAGACCGCCATGGTTTCGCCCCTCTGGCTGTTTTCATCCTTTAGCTTCTTGCCATCTAGCTCGGGTTTCCTCAGCTTGCAGCAAACTTGTTTCAGCGTCTCGTCATTTCAAGTTGGCTGCTCTAGGTCCGGTGGACTTTCTTCCCCGCAGATGCACTCAAAAGAGCCTGGACCTCGACTGTTTGTTTTGCATGGTCTCTCTTCCTTTTTCTCACATGGCCACACCCCTTCAAAGCTCGGGCCAATCGGAAAAGTCTCACTTTTACCTGGAAAAATCTGTGTCCAAGTCCTGAGTAAATGGTAAAACTTTCTATGGTGGAACACGGCGGTGAGGGCTGTCCGATTACAGCAAAAACTCCTGACGACAATGACTTAAATTGATATTGAAATCCTGATTATCTACTGGAACAGAGACGCAAACCATTCATCAAACTATTAAAAGAAGATGATGTGGAAATTGATACATTATTGAAGTAAAAGAAACTCATCATAACTCATCCAGGTATTTAATCAGCAGTAATATTCCTTCCCATGGTTGTTGCGCAAAGAAAAAACCTCAAACTGAAAGTGAAGAGAATTGTGTGTTGATTCTTGAACCGGGCTTGTGACTCCAGCCGTCCTGCTTGAAATCCCGGCCACACTGGGAACTCTGCTGCGTGTGCACACGCCCGACTCCATGTGCGGCACAACAGTCGTTTTCCACCTTGATTATTGTGTTTTCAACATGGTTGTGGGAATCCCACCATCAAATCACCAAGAACGACTGAGTCGTGGTCCAACCTGCCTCCAGCTGCTCCTTTCTCCTGCCATTCACAGTGAGAGGATGCCTGAAAAATCTTAAATCTTGAATTATTATTATTATTTCTTTTGTATTTGTGCTAATTGTGCCCAAACGGGGGCCTAATTATCCTCTGCACTGACATCTGCACTCCTGCCTCTCCTTCTCCCCCGTCCCCTCTCCTCCAGCGGGGCCCTGGGATGTGTGGTGGCGACGTTCTGTTAAGCAGAAGGTCACTTGCGAGGTGCCGACCCCGTCGCCTCGCCCGTTTGACTGCGATGATTAATGTCGCGTTAATCCCACTTAATTATTCCTGACGTCCTGAGACGGTCCTGTCTGTCCACTGAGTGTGAACACGCCACCTACTGGGAATCCTTTTTTTTTCTCCCTCTTTCTCTCTTGGCAAGCAGTAAGAAGGGAGGTCGGGACGCTGACCGTCTCTGTTGTCAAAACGTGAAACGGTGCTTCGTGATTTACGCACGCTTCACGTCTGAAGAGCCAATCAGGATCCAAATCTGAAGGTTTCGGTGGACACTGAATAGGCCTCCAGTGAATCGCAGTGTGTTTCCCATCGATTAAGGGGCAGAGTGCAGTCGCAAGGCATTGCACTTGAATGCGTGCCAAACAACTTAATAAGCTTTCCCCCCCTTCCCTGCTATATGCAAATAATTATTATTCCTCTCTTGACAGCTTTATCTTCTGTCTTTTTTTAAACCTTTGTTTTCCAGGGCTTTTTTGTCCTCCGCTTGCTCCACAGATACTCAGAGATACATTTTTCATTTTAATCGATTTCGACAGCTGTGTCATCGATCTGATGTGAAGCAGCTGTTTTTCGGGCGTCACTGACGCCACCTTTGCTATGGCAATGGCGTGCCCGTCCCCCTCTGTCTTTCCCTGAAAATGAATCCTGTCCAGTCCATTCCAGTCTTTCACTTCCCTCCCCTGTTTTTTTATTGCTCACTTTATCTACTTTTTCAGTGCTTTTTGTTTGCCCCGTGTTCCTCAGACATCTCCCACATGGTGTCACAGATATGCCATCCTGTTACCACTGCTGCCACAGTAATATGACAGGCTTTCCCATCAGCGCCGTTTGCAAAGCTAATAGCCGTCATCAAAGTGGGAAGCGGCGGTGTAATTCAATTTAGCTCTGGGGCAAGTGCCTGTTTTTTTTTTACAGGGCTGTCCACGTGTGACAATTTCATCACTGTTGGTCTCTGGATTTGGACGTGTGGCAGGCAAAACGATGTTTTCTCAGGCCGTGTATATGTAAAGACTCAGCAACAGTTCAGGTTGTTTGACTTTTGGGTGAAATCTACAGGAATAGAGAGTCCATGCCACCACGATATTTATGTCATGGAATCAGGTCGTTCACCTTGGCATCTCAAACAATTTATTTGGAATGAAACCGAAATACTTTTGGTAACTTGTTAGGTGTTGTTAGGCCTCATCTTGGTCACATGATGTCAAAATGTGAACAGCACGAGGAAAAGGAGTGTCTACACCCCAACTGTCTGAACAGGAACATTTAGCGGTCCGTTCATGGATCCTGTACATGTGTCTATGATTTTTGTGGTTAGTCACCTTGTTAGAGACGTGTTATGCAATAATCAATCAATAAAATGTTTTTATTTATAAAGGACTTTTCATGCAATACAAATTGCTTAGCAACAGTTAAAAAGAATGCAAAGGAAAAATAAGAACATGGAAAACCTGTTCCTCTCACCCCCCCATCTGTACGTATATATACACAACTACACACACACACTCTCACACATTGGCAGGGCACTGAGGATCAAGGGGAGAGTTATGCCATAAGTACTCCAACACTGAACAGTCGAATGTGTGCATTAGAATGTTTGGAGAGGGTCGGATGAAGTTCACCCGTCATCGCTGAAATGCATTTTAGCCGGGTTCTCAACTTGTGTCTGAAAGCCTAATAGGCCTAGTTTCTTTGTGCGCGGTGTATTTAAAATATCGAGGGAAAATTTGGCAGCTTCATAGACAGAGAACTTTTCTCAAATCGGCACCGGGAGGCTTTTCTCATTTGCGACGCCAGTAGCAGCTGAAAGATTAGAGGAAGGTGGAAAAAAGCAAAAAACAAAACAAAACAATGTTCCATAGTTGTGATGTTTGGCGTCTGCTCTTTTCTTTGAATGCAAACATTTAGTGAAACGCTGAAGTTTCACACGTTGCGACGTTATATTTCAGCCTGGGCTTTGAGAGTGAGCAAGAGGGAAAAACTCCTCCTCTCAGCATGAGCCTTGCATAGTAACAACACTGGGTGTCAGCGGCGCATGTACGGCTGTGCGCATGATCGTTCATGTGTACTCCCCTCCTCCACGTCTCCGGGCAAAACGCCTGACTTAATAAGGTCGGCGCAACCAGCAGCTGTCTTCTCGTGTCAGGGCCTGTCCAGATTGTCCGACTCGGTTTATTCGTGAGTCACACGGTGGTCAGCTGCGTGAATTTTTCATCCGGCCCTCCCCCGGTGCACAAGGATGGAGTGAACATACCTCAAGCCCCGGAGTTCACACCTGTTCTCCGGGGTTCAACGTTGCCCAGGTGGTCTTTTTCGCTCAGGCCCCTGTTCATTACGATATGAGTGATTTTAGTATTTATGTTCCTAACTGTTTCAGTTATTTGTTTCTTCAGGTGAAGAATTTTCCAAGTTGCTTCATAAGCACATGCCTTCAAGTTATGTATTTACGCCTCAGAAACCTTTGAATATGACCAAGTAGTCATCCAGCAACCTGATAAGAGCTTTCCCAAAGTCGTCGTGTGTTGTGATGGAAAAGCTACAACTCCCCAAAAGCTGCCCTCAAGTTTTTAATTCCCCAATGACACGGTGTTGACCTTGTCTCACAACATTTCTGTTATTTTTACCGTTTTGCTTGCTTGTCATTTTTGGTAGCTTCAACATAATATATTACCAGGCTATTTTTTCCCCTTCTCTTTATTTATTTTATCACAGCAGCTGCCGTGTCTTTGAATATAATCATTTACTGGAAAACTAATTTAGCCGAAAGTTAAATTGACTGTCGGACCTTTAATTATTTTTTGGGGAGAAATGAAATCGCCTTGCCTTCCTGGAGTTACTTTAATCAACTC
Organism: Nelusetta ayraudi; assembly: GCF_046127955.1. NCBI lineage: Eukaryota > Metazoa > Chordata > Actinopteri > Tetraodontiformes > Monacanthidae > Nelusetta > Nelusetta ayraudi. The sequence continues at coordinate 2,400,304 of NW_027466185.1, forward strand.
TGTGAAGAGCATGCGTAGAATCGCAAAGCGGACTACACAGATCTTTCCGCCGGCTTGAAAAAAAGACCCGCTGATTTTTTTTTTTTGTCACGCCCGCATTATTGCACCTGCACGTGTGTCTCTGCTCACCATCCTCTCTTTTTCGAGCCGCCATCTGTGCCATTGATTGGCCCTCCTGCGCAGCTACAATCCAGACGGGACTATCTTTTTTAGCAGGAGTCCAATTAGTCGAGGAACCGTCTGCTCCCTTGCGCCATTACTTTGTCCTTTTAGATAAGTTGGGCCATTCAGGACTCCCCTCTCATGGCTTCCAGCCTTTATGTGAGAGGGGCTTAACTTTTTAATACGTTGCACGATAAAGGTGCTCTGCCCTTAATTGTATTGTTTTTCCGACCCCGGCTGGAAAACTGGTGTGCGGTGACACTGGGACAATGACTATGGCAAGAGGGGAGTGAGCACGTCTCTTCCAGTTTTGCAACAAAGGCATTTTATGGCTTCACACAAAGTGCTTTCCAAACGGTAGTTGGGAAGCTCAATTTATTTTTACCAACCTGAGTTAAAACGAGTCCCTCGCCAGACAGGATCAGATTTTTGAGTCACTTGAGCCAGAAATTGAGATTGTGCAAAATTCTGGATGTGCACTTAGAATAACAGTTGCAGTCTTCTTTGTTAGCTAGCTAGCAGTAGCAGGAGACAGTCGGCAAACAAGTTAAACTGACTCGAGTTTTGAACCATTTCTTCAGCACTCGCGCATCATCCAGTTACGGTTGAGGCCGATCCACTTTACTACCAATACCGACATAATTCAGGGATCAGAAATTTCCGATCAACGGGCAACATTTTCCAATCCATTTTTGGATGATCCAGTACTGGGTTGTGAATTCCACATCCTAGCAGAACGCGTACCAAAGGAGAACCGCGCTAGTCTGTTACTCTCAACTTCATTCGGCAGCGAACCTGAAGCGCTGCCAGCCGACTTGGAGTGAACTGAGAAAAGGCAGCTCCAACTGTGGTGGAATGTGAACAGTTGGAGTAACTGGGGGAAGTTCTGATCGATGTGCATGGTTTTTCCAAACTTGCACGTGCGAGTGTTCCCAAGAACCGTGTGGTGTTTTGCCCCAGTGGTTGTGCTCCGTCTGAATGATGCCTGAATAGTGCATGGCTCCGGCCTGCCAAGCGCCCTACCCCCTGCTCCCATCAGCTCCCTGCTCAGGCAGCACTGACTGACAGCACCTTTTTTTTTTTCATTTCCATTCCATTCTTTGGCCGGCCCTCACACAGAACCATGCACATGGGCAAGGAGACTGACTGACTGACAAGCATTTAGACAGGCAGACATGGTGAGAGTGCAGATACACAGTCTTGCAGATGCGCATGCAATCACTCCCCCAGTCACTTCACATTTTTTTTTTACACTAAAAGCCACTTTGAAACTGAAGGCCATATTCTCTGATTGCTATTTTTTTGGTTGTTTCTAAAGTAAATGCCACTTCCTGGCCTGTTAAGCTTTGTTCCATTGGACCACTCAGTCTTGTAGCAGGCCCTCAAAGATGCTCACGTGATTCAAGCCATATTGCCTGAGCGTTCTCCTACTAAGGGATGAGTTTGATGGAACCTTAAAGCCTCTGTTCCTCTGGACGTGGCAATCGCCCTAAGACAGCTGGGATAGGCTACAGCAGACCCCCGTGACCCTGAATAGGAATAAGCGGGTATAGAAGATGGATGGATGGATGGATGGAGTTCCGTGTCCACGCACCAAACCCAGCGGGGTGTCCCCCCCCCCTCCCCCGCCGGCAAGCTGCACCCCCTCCGCTTTCACCGCTGCGTGTCTGCTGACGTCATCGCACTGATATTGCATGATGAAGTGCTACAGAATTCAAGAGTCTGGCGGTGGCCAGTGTTCTTAGTTGTTGGCCACTTTTGTCTGTAGTGGAACGATGACGTCGTTGCCGCCAGACTTGAAGCGGCGCGCACCTCCGCGGCCGCTTCCCGCCGTGCAGCGATTGTTTCGGCGTCTGGTCCATTTTGTGGGCGAGCAGCGGGCGAAACAGCCAGAGGACAATGAACAATTATCCAGCGCTGATGGAACGTGATGGAAAACTTTTGCATCAGTGCTTGATATACGCCGCGACTGGCGCGATATTATGATTTAGCGCACGTTACGCTCAGCGTCACCCCATGCGGCATGTAAAAAAGGAGGTGTTGACCCGGGTTTACAGATTCCACTGCAAGCCGATCGGAGCCGATTTTGACCCGGGTCGCTTGCCGGGTTGTTTGATAAGGTTTGTTGCGCGACTTCAGATTCCACCGCCACCAAATGCCAATTATTTGCAAAAAACACACGTTTTTTGGCCAGTGGAATTGGGGCTTCAGAGTCTAATCTTGTGTTATTTTGTGTCTTGTGTAACCAGCACTTTGTTTTCCCTGTGAGAGAGACTTTTGGTGACTTCTTCACAACAACACTCATCCATCATTGCTTCTGCGGCGTAAAATGTACACCCCCTTCGCAACTGTGCAGTTGCCTCATGCATAATTGCGCGTGAAACCTCAAGAGTTGCTCAGTGAATCTCTTCAATTGCAGCTAGTTGATGTTTTTAACTTCCGAATGGTTCCTCCTTCTTATGAACAAGGACTTCCTATAATTAAACCCCCTTTCTCTGTCTCGACTGTTTATAGTCTTAAGGATGCTATTCCATAACCACTTCTTTTTTTGTGCTGATGAAAGTGCCTTGATGCCACGTGCGGACTCTTCTGTCCATATGTCTTCTAGGCAAATATCTCAGATGCGGATGCGGGAGCTACAGTTACCATCAGCTTACTATCATCATGGTAAGCTGATGAAAGTGAATTGAAGCGCCATCTGAGTTTGTGAAATTGCGAATGCTAGAGCGTTGTTTGATGTTGGACATTCAAAACACTCCCTATGCAGAAAAGAAAGGTGATGAACAGACAAAAACAGTATATAGACACTGTTGAATTCTAGCTAATAATCACAGATTGTACTGTTTTTTTTTGTTTTTTTTAAATGTAAAGTTCTGTTTGCAGGTAATGGAGTTCTTCGTGATAAACATTATAAAAATTGGACCATTGGTCTCTGACAGAGTCAGTGTTACTGTTTGATTTTTGCTACATGCTCGTTCAGTGGAAGCCACTGTCAGATTTTAGTTAGTACTTCCAGCGGTATTTAAATGCCCCACTGCCCTTTTTCTTACTTTTCAAAATACATGTTTACTTACCAGAGGCGTCCTCCCCAGACATTCCATGTCTGGCCTGAACCTTAAAGAAATGATCCTCGGACGGATGTTCAAGCGGTTCACGTCCTTATTGAAGCTGATCAAGTCTGAGCCCTAGCGAGCGAATAAGAAACTTTCCCCAAAGCAGCTCCATTCCTGTGAAGTATTGTTCAGGTGGCCTTTCTTCTAACTCGTCGCTACCCAGCTGCTTCCATCAGAGGAGCCGCTGTTGGCAAACGCAGACGACTGTCGGCTCTTGGGGTGGAGGTGGTGGTGGTGGTGGGGGGGTGGGGGGGGGAGGGGTACACGCTGTGTTCATTTGATGTGACCTTCACTCTCCGCCGAACGTCTCTGAAGCCGGCCTTTTATGCAATACCTTCGGTTGCCACGGCTGGCCAAATGAATTTTAATGCAACACAAACGCGATGCTTAGTTATTTTCTGCCCTCCGAATGTTTCGGGAGTCATTGAGCATTCATTACCTCGGAGGGTCCCACATCAGAGCAGCTGTTGTGGGTGTTCAACAGAAGGTACATGGTGTCCTAATCACCCCCTGTAGTCTCCAGCTTAAATCCAGCCAAGACAAAGTGCACCCCAGTAAGTTCATGCATAATGGAATACACAGTCGACACGCAGAGCAGCAGTTGCCCTTGAGTTGCACGTTGCGGAAGTTAACAGGTGTGTGTGTGCGCGTGTGTGTGTGTATTTTCTTCCTCTTGCGAATCGGCCTCCCTGGGGGATGGGTTCTATCTCTCCAGACCATTTATCCCTCAGGTCTGCGCCTGCCAGCTTGATAAACACCCACGCCGCTGATCGCACTAATTCCCAACTATGGATACGATAATGTGATATGTTATTGGTCCCGGAAGACGTGTTCTGTTTCCGCTTGCCCCCGCGTGCACTTCTGCACGTACACTTGGAAATTATTGCCAGTGGGGTGAATTGACTCCAAATTGAATTTTTTGCTTTAACGAGTTTCCTCTGCACCCCCCCCTTCCGTCTGCACTTGTTCCAGACGCATTTTCGGAATTTCATTTAGATTTACGTGTGTGTGTGTGTGTGTGTATGTATACATATGTATATGTATATCTCCTACACTTTCAAATGACTGCATTTCGAAGTGAGAAACAAGTTTGCCAATTTGCAAAGGTTCGTTTGTTCCCCTGCCTTTGTTAAAAACCATCAGGGACACACTCCTCGTCCCCAGTTACCTCCTGGTCAGTCACTGAAACTCGATGTAAGAACAGATTAATTTTCAAAATGTCAAGAATTGCCTTTAAATTATTCCACTGGGGCCCACAGCTTGGCTGCTGCATTCATAATGCACATGGAGATTGCCCAGAGTCAGATACGTATTCTGAGAGATGAGTCATGCTCACGCTAACAGCAGGTGGTTTACGCCGCTCTGGGAATTGGGTATTGTTTTAAAAAAACAAAACAATTCTGACCAATTGGATCCTTGAGTGGAAACCCCCAGATCAAACTTCTCTGTGTGCTTCAGAGTCACAGGATTTGCCCAGGACCACAGGACAGTCGCGCTCCTTTTATGTGTGGACGCGCCCGTCTCCCTGCTGGAGGAGTGTTTGGGAACCGATGAGCAGAGGCTGCGTCTGCACTTTCCTGTGACGTATTGGCCTGGCGGGTGCATCTGCTTGTTCTCTCGGCCACATGATGCTCGAGTAAATATTTGCCCCCCCTCTCCAATTCCCCTTGTTCTGTCCTCGTGCTCGCACTCCAGTGCGTGCGGGCAGTAGGATAAAGGACTTCTCCCTGCCCTTGCTCGCGACGCCAAACATTTGACTGGAGGGCTACTTGGGGGGGGGGCTTACTGGAGTTCGCCACGCCATCCCGATGTTAAGAACATTAGCGAATTCGTGCCACACGTTCCCCAATCCCGCTCTTTTCTCGTATCGCCCCCACCCCCCTCCCACGGCGAGATTAATGTTGAGTGGGGAGAATATAACACAGTTTAATTAAGCCTGAGCCCGTGAGATTCATGGTCTCATTTCTCTGCCTGACAGTGCAAGTGAAGGTTCAAAGGGTGCGAGGCGAGAGGAAGCCACTCTTGGCTCGCTGGTAGCGGCGGGAGTAAATGTCGAGGTGCATACGTGGCAAACGAGCACAGCCCTAAAGACCGAACTCTGTCCTTAATGTCTCCTGCGTAGTTTGACCCTCTCTTGGTCATTACAAGTGCAAAAGGTAGGCGTCGGAGTACAGTTTGCTAGCCCCCAAGAACTAAAGTCCAGCTTTAGCATTGCTCTTCGCCCAGCGGTTAGACCATCTCTACCGACCTGATCACACTGCAAACTGATTTGCCAGTTTTAGTGCTTGCTTGTCCTCACTTTGCAGTATGAACACATATAATATCAACATAGGTTAGTTGGCTTGTCGGCGGAATCAAAATCATTTTGGTTATCATTATGGGACAGGGATTTTCATATTGCACACATAAAGAAAAAAAAAGTTTGGTGCTGCTAGAGACACTCTTTTGTGGTTAGATGTGCTTTAACGCACACGGTGTGTGAAACAGGATGCACTCAAAAAAGCCAAAGAGACTGTTACAGACCGCAAAATCAGCGCAGAAATATCAATCAATACCACTCGCACTGCCACTGATCCCATGCTGCCCCGTGTTTACTAGTGTGAGGTAAAGATTTTCCAAGTTAATTAGAGAACCGGCAGTTGTTAACGCATTTCCAGGGCTACACTAATGGCTGACCCTTGCTGTGATCAGTTTGCAGGAGAACATGAGTACGGCACGAGGGCCAGAGCTAATGGCTCCTTCATTTTTGCAGTGGAAAAAAACCCAACGTGTTTCTCAATCAGATGGGGGGAAAAAAAAGATAAAAACAAAAACTCACCACTCTGGTTCTCCCTTGAAATAAGCTTACAAAAAAGATGAGCTGGGAATTCTACCCCGAGTTGTTGATTTGCTCTTTGGCGCGGTTCTCCACTTTCACTTTCCAAAACTTGTATCCTGCTCTGCGCCGCATGGAAGGCACTTCAAAACACCTTCATTGAATTTGCAGCTTTATGCTGTGTTTCAAAATATAGAAACTTGAGTATCACTCAAGCTACAAACATCACTCGCTGCAGCCTATAAGAAATAACACATCCTACTGCGAAGACAAAGGGCTCTATATACATATATTCAAATACCCATTATTATTACTTTTTTCCCTCCCAACCCCGTTACTGCCTTCAGACGACTTCTTTTTAACGACTGAAGCGCGTCAGTATGGATATGGCATATCCATTTCAAACCAGCGCTCGCCGCAAAGATAAGCCGTCTGCTCGCGCTCCTAATTGCCAGCAATACGCAGGTGTTGCTAGAGATTATCCTCCTGCCGTTTGAGTTCCAAGGAGCGAGAAAAAGACAAACATGAAGCAACTTTCGTGGTCTAAGCGAGACTTGCAGAGGGAGGGAATGAAAACCTCCTGCTGCCGCCTCCGCCACCACGAGGGCTCTCTCGGCGCGGACTGCCGCGCACTAGATCACTGTATTGATTCCCCATATAATTAAACTTGGTAGGGACAAGGTAAGAAAGGGGGGAAATTTTAAGTGGGAGATGCAGAGAAAGTGTAGTGGAGGAATAACGACTGCCATCCTCCCGAACAAGCTCCTAATGCGTTTCACTCAATTTAGCCGATGGAGCCAGCTCGTTGCTGTTTAGCTGATTGCTATTTCCAATCGCGCTATCTGTCACTAGCCCTGGCTCGCGTTTGCCTTGAAGAGCCGGCAAGGCAAAGTCATTTTGCGGCACTAATCAATACCGTTCACTACGTGTGTGCTGCGCGCGGGGGGGTTTAGTAATGGGCGGTGGGAAGAGGGGGGGTAGGTATCAATTTCCTGGGGTGCACCTTGAATAAGAGCTGAGAGAGAATTTGGGTTGTTGATTACACGTGTTTTTGTTTTTTTTTACCGCCCTCCTCCCGTTCAGCCCTCTTCAGGAAAAGAAAAGCATGTTAAGGCAGTGCCATTTCATTTGCACCAAAATCAATTTCCCCCTCTTCCCCTCGCTCCTGGAATGCAGGCAAAACAGTGGCAGCACAATTACAAGCAGGGAGACTTTCTATTGCATTTTTGTTTGCCTCAGCCTCACCGTGCCGCGCCGGCGTGTCTCGTTGAATGCTAATGGCGGTTGGAGGGGTGGAGGTGGGGAGGGGTGTGGGGGTCGCTGGCTCGCAGGCTCGCAGGTCTGAGGCGGAGAGGGACGTCTACCAGTGAGCAGCAGGATGATTTCAGTGTTCGTCGCGACGCGTGACTCTCACTAAATGTGACTTAAAAATGCATCACGTTTGCACGACGTGTCACAGTTGAAGGTGTCACACCGGGAAATGGAATAGAAAATTTGCACAACAGGTCCTGATCATCCCCCCCCCCACCCCCCTTCGACGCCACTGCTGGTGTAAGAAAGATGTGGCCTGGAGTCAGACTTCAGGGGCATCAGCATTGTGTCGCAGTAGGCTTCCTTACTGTGATGTCCTGCTGACATACTGCCTCCAAAAACGCACCGGACGATGCAGCGTTGAAGTCTGTAATTTCAAGTGTAGAAACATGACGTGTTGAGTTGGTTAGTTATAACTGCAGTTCACTGACCTCCCTGTGTAATCCGACTTCTACGCGGATTTTTTTCACTGATTTTACCTGATTGTACCTGTAAGAAGTTTGGGTCAACAGGACAGCGACCAGTTTCAGTCGGTTGCCTCTTCTCCATTTCCGAACGTGACCTGCTCCTTTGCAGGGAAAAGCACCTGCACCTTTGTAGTCTGCTATGTTTTATTCTCAAAAGATCTTATGAAAAGAGATAAAAGGTCCGAGTTGCTCAAAGCTTCTTTTTTTTCACTGAGTCACTGCTGGTTCCCATTCCCACCTATTCTCTTTTAGTGTGTGTGTGCGTGTGTGTGCGTGCCTATGTGCGTGCACGAAAGCCAGAGAGATTTGGAGAAAAGGACATCGTCTGGCTGTAATGTGTAGCACCTAACATTAAGCCATATTTTCTGGGTCTTCATGGACCCAAAGGGAGCTATTCTCCTCCAATTTAAAAGTTCAATTTGGACCTTTCCATCAGATTTATTTTACACTATAGCCTCCCGGCGCTCGCAGCCAGCCAGCCGGCCGGCCAGGGGAGGGTGTAGTTAATAATCCACTTCCGACCCATCGGGTAATTTGGTTGAGGGAAGGGAGAGACGCAGAGAGGGGATCTGGGGTGGCGAGGTAATAGTCGGTGTGCTACTTGTTTTGGATGCTTCTTGAGTGCCTGCAAATGACTTTGGTAATCCAGTAATGGTTTAGAAATTGATTTTACGGTGATAAATTTGGCCTCACATGCAAATGGAGTTTGTCCTAGGGGGGGGGGCGCTTTTCGTAGCTTTCGATGCCCTAAAGATGGGGGCAGAGGAGTGCCTTGCAATTTTTTGACAATCATTTTACACAGAAAGGGAGAAGTTAGAATATTCCGTCCTTTCCGTACTTTGTTAGTCGAGGTGAAGATCTGAATTTTTGAACAAGTGTGTTTGTTCTTGAACTTGAGACATATTTGAGAATACAAGTCGACCCCTGCTGATTTTATAAGAGGATTTTCGATCAATGGGGGGGTGAAAACAAACAAGCCTTTTGCCTTTGCAAATATGGGTTAGAATTTTATGCGGCATCATGTTGGCTGCTACTGCTATACTGACGGTCAGTCTCTGCTGGGCAAACAAAACCCTTTCTGTTTCAAGTCTTGGCTGCAGATCTAATATGGACCCTATGGTATTCTTGCTATTGTTTACAGAAGAGCTACGGAAACTCAGCTGGTCTGGAATCCCGAGACAAGTCAGACCGATAACGTGGAAACTCCTTTCTGTAAGTAACACACACTTGTTTTTTGTTGTTGTTTGTTTTTTTTCGTCTCTAGACTTTGAGATTACTGTGGAATTGCTTTCCACAGCACGGTCTTCATAATCACCAAGAAACAAGCTCATATACAAAACACACTTTGTTCAAACACAATGCCAACGTACCCAAACCCAACTACACAGGTAGTATCTGTTGGAAGCCTCTCACTGGCTGCTGGGGTTATCTCCGTTCAGTCTGGTTCCTCCTCGCTGCTCTGTATGCAGGGGAGAGACCCAGCATTTGTGGGGTCAGAAGGGCCACACCAATAGTCCCCCTCCAGAGGAAGGGATCAAATTGGGCCGGGTTTGACGGCGGCTTATTGGAGGGCCTTCATTATCGCTCTGATGCAGGATTTCCGCGTGGAAGTGGCTTAAGCAGCCTTGCAGCGGGAAGTAGGCTCCTCCCATCGCTGGTCTCGGTGCTCTGTGCCGTTGTCCTCCGGGCTGCAGGGTGAGACGAATGCTTAGTGGGTGTGTTGCCGTCTTGTTCAATTAAAAGTGCGACGCACGTAATGGCCCTGTCGTTCAGTTCTGGTGGGTTGTGTGCGGGAAAGCCAATTACCTCGGCTTCTCTGGCGGCAATAGTGGATAGTTGGACCCTGTTGTATTTTAACAGGCAACGTGTTGAAGAAGCAGGCACAATAGTAGAAAATTATTGGTCCGACCGCGCTGTGATTTAGCAGCAGGAAGTAATGAGGACATTAGGCACTTTGCGCATGGCTGACCGCCTTTAGTGGCTCCTTTTCTGAATGTCACTGGCCCCCTGGTGAAAATGTACTCCATTGTCCGGCGATAACCCGCTGTGTTTAAAGGCGATTGCTGATAAGGAGGAACTGTTTGAGTTGAGGGGTGACTTAATTCTGGTGGCACTCAGATGGAGGCTATCGCTCTCACCAGAATTGTCAACTTTGCGACTTTGTCGCTGTATTTATCGAGTATTCAGACCCCTCGAGCGACTTTTTTCCTCCTAAGAAAGTGACTAGTGACAAATCCAGCAGGTTTTACTGGTGCTCTTGGAGACTTTTGGCGACTCAGAAGTGAGACCATGTATCGTGCTGCCATGCCCCCATCCACCCCCTGACCGGACCTCACCTCTCCCCCTCCCTCTAAGCTTTACTTTTACACTTCTACACTCTTTTCTAATGAACCATAAAGTTAGGTTAATAACCAAAAAAAGTTTAAAAAGTAAGTCTTCTTTTTTCTCTCAGAAACAAAGTTAATTTTTAGTTCTGTACATATTTTCTGTCCCTCCCATGACATTATTCCTCTCTGAGGAACAGTGCCTACAGTGTCCATTACAATTACATGCGCATGACCAATTATGCAGATTAAGTGACATCATTTAGCGACTACTTTTTTTACTGGGGAGTTGGCAACACTGATCGTTACTGTAAATGAGTTTGTTCAGGATGAGAGCAAGGTGAAGAGAGACAACAATATTTCTGCTTCCAAAAAACACCTTTTATTTTCTTGAATCTTGAAGTAATTAAGAAAAGGGGAAAAATGCATACAAAAAAATGCTCCAGAAATATGTGTGTATATATATATATATATATATATATGTATATATATATATATATATATATATATATATATATATATATATATATATATATATATATATATGTATATGTATATATATATATATATATATATATATATATATATATATGTATATATATATATATATATATATATAAATATATGTATATATATATATATATATATATATATATATGTATATATATGTATATATATATAAATATATGTATAAATATATAAAAACAACTCAATGCTATGAAGGGAGCTGTGCAGTCGTGGCGTTGCGGTGAGTGTTTGTCCGACAACAAGGCAGGGATGGCCGTGTTGAGTATTGAGATACGCGGTAGTACGCTTTACACCATCACGATTTTTGTGCCGATCACCGACCAGTGAGTTGAAATAAACCGATCACCGATCCGATCAGTATTTAAATGACTTGTTTATGTAGACCCCTTGCCTTCTCACTTTCCCGACTATACGGACGAGCACCGTCTAAAGTTGTCCGTTTCGGAGTTTGCTTTTCTTTTTCTTTCTCCGCGCTGCGTTTCTTGAACTCGGCATGCTCCTCCGTGTGTATCTTTTCCAAGTGCCTGATTAAATTTGTGTTGAAATTTTTTGCCGATGTTCCCCCGCGAGGTTCTGTAGCGTTGCATATATTGCAGATAGCTTGTGCTATGTCTGTTTCTCTCACTTTGAAAAACTTCCACACCTCCGACACGTTTGTTTGTGCCGCCCATGGATGTTGGATGTCGTGAAGATTCAAAGGAACTTTATTGTCCGTCACGTAGCGACAGTCATCAAAACAGGAAGAGGCACGAAGACGAAAATGAATTTTTTTTTGAATCATGAATCATTAGCTCTCGGATACAAACAAATAAACGTGTCGATGCTGTGGAACTACTTTGGAGGAAATGAGACAGATTAAAATAGTTTCAACACGACCATGACGTCATTGACCGGATCGGTGATTTATGACATGAAGCCCGATCACGAACATTTCAAAAAATGCCAAATATCGGCCGATCCGATATAGCCGATATGATCGTGTAAAGCCTACGCGGTAGTGAGCGATGGGCCGGTGCTGTCATTGGAATGAATAGGGAATGAGTTAGAGAAATGGGCTTCGCACACAACCCTGAGCCGTTCCGGGTGTTATTGGAGATGATGCGGTTGTGCCCAGTTGGACCGTTCGCAGTCTCTCACTGAGAAGATAATAGATTGAGGTGGTTGAAATGGGAAGAAATATTGGGTTGGGGGCCACTTCTGGATCATCAGATGTAACTGGACGATTAATGGAAAGCAACATTAAAGTCCACAAAGGGGCTCAGCTTGAATCCACTCCGTCCGATCCCACTCATCCGTAGGCACTTTCAGCCTCATGGGCCAGTTGCAAGCAATTCATTAACAAATGGCGCGAAGGCCACAGGGCTATATGGTTGAGGTTACAGCTCAAAAACCTGAGTGCTGTAATTAATAGCGAGACTCAACAACAATTCATCCACGAGACGCGCGGCGTGTTTACTCATTAAGCCGTTGCTGTGGCGTTCAGCTTCCTGTCTTGCTGAGAGAAGACTGGCTTTTTGAACGCCGGCGACTCTCCCATTAATTACTGCACAATAGTTAATGTCCCGCAGAAAAGATGCCATTAAAACGTGTGTGTGTGTGTGTGTGTGTGTGTGTGTGTGTGTGTGTGTAACCACGCACTTGCGTGTTCTTTTTTTGGGGCCAAAACTGCAGGTTTTCAGATTAATGTCTCTCTTTCTCTTGTGACCTGCTGATCTTAGGCAGGAGTCACCAGCCCTGTGAGTTCGGTGCAGCTTCATAGCATAAAATGTATTTCCTTTTTTGGAGGAGTGTTTTTTGTTTGTGTTTTTGGTTCAGTCAATAATGTAGAATTGCAATTGGTAAAGCTAGTTTACATAATTGATGAGTGGAAAATGAACATTAAAGACAGTTGTAAATTGCACAGCCAAGGAATTTTTCTCTTGCCAATACTGGATTGACCTGCGTAAAGTATAGCCTCTGATGTCACGGTGTTACTGCTCGTTTAGCCCCGAGCTGGAACAAGAGGGTTTAATGTTAGTGCAAGAGGTCATGTTAGGGTCACTGAGGGCCATGCGGGCTGGTGTTCGACATACTCAACACACAGAAGCGAATTGACACTTTCCAACAAGACGTGCTCTCATGTCACTTCCTTTTTTAACGCACATCTGCCTTCTGTTCCTGCGCCGTCTAAGAACCGCGGCACTTTGCGCTCATCTGTAGAACGGTCACCACTGTTTACAGCGTTCACTTCAGGGAGGTCAAGGAAGCTGTTTTCATCATGGAAGAAATTAAGACTCCTCGAGAACGCTTCCATTCGTGGCTGTGAGCAGAGTTGAAACCCGCTTTTGCGACTCGCTGACCTAATTTGGGGAAAAATATGTGCTGTGGTTTTAACACAAGAGTGAAATAATGTTTTTTTTTTTTTTTTTTTTAAATAAAAGGATAACGTTCCAACTCGAGTCGGTTGAAAGACAAGACTATGGGGAAGTGTAATTAGAGGGACTACGCGCCCAACAGTAGCACGAGTGACATCTTAGACATCTCATTTAACACTCATTGAAAACTTGTACAGCCTTCCAGTTAAGCTTAATGACTAATTTTTCTGCCAACAAAAGTAAAGACTCTCCCCATGGTGTTGGTTCTTCTAGCCATCTTTTTTTCCCCGCTCCAGTCTCGTGGTTTCGGAACGGGCTTCACATTTCAGGAATTGTCGCATCCTTTGACACGTTTGCTTTTCAGTTTAATCGTATGGGTGCATGAAGAACTTTCTGAGTGGCTACTGTTAGTCCAAAGAAATTCACCCCTTTGTTTTTGATATGCAGCATTCAGTTTATGTTATGAAGTTGTTTCTTCCCCACCATTGTCAGTGTTACTGCTCAAAGTGGTTGGTTTTAGCTTTGTTGTTTGCAGCTAACTAAACACAGGCAACCAAAGTAAAGTTGACAAAGCTTTTTAAAGCCTTAAAGCCCTGATGCTTCTGAAGAGATTTATTAATTTTTTTTTTTGCCTTTCATAGTTTCACTTGTCTCTCTGTCTGGAAGAATGAAAAAAACAAATCTGCGCTTTAAAAAAAAAAAAAAAAAATTCTTTTTCTCTAATCCAACTCAGTCAGGCTGCTGTTTCTCCATTTCATGTCCAAATGTTAGAATATAATGCATCCTTGATGAGCATGTTTGAGCAAACGCAAACCCCCCAAGATCCATTTCCTTATCTTGACCGCAGCATGCGTAGTTCCCCACCCCATACATACATACATTTTTACATACACACATACCTGCGAGCGTCACAACGCCCAAATCATCCCGGGGTTAAATCCAAGGTTGGGATTAAAAGTGCGAGTGCCGCATCGAAGGCGCACGTGCCCTCTGAAGTGCAATAACACTCCACTGCCCTCTCCTCGTCCTGTCTGCAGCGCCATGAAGTAAAGAAATAGATAGGAGGGATCAGGCTCGGCGGTGTGGGCAGAAAAGAGAATCTGTCCTCCATTTTGAGTGCTCACACACACACACACACACACACACACACACACACACACACACACACACACACACACACACACACACACACACGCCGCATCACATTTAGACTTTTCAGTCTCACAAAGTCCACACTGTATTCCATAAACTTGGCAGAAGCACCCAATAAAACTTCGCTCTAGCGGTGTCCTGCATGCCCTTCCCCTGCTCACCAGCATGCACCACCTTATTCATTATATCTATCTATCTCTCTCTCTCTCTCTCTCTATATATGTATATGTATATATATATATATATATATATATATATATATATATGTATATGTATATATATATATATGTATATATGTATATATGTATATGTATATATATATATATGTATATATATGTATATATATATATATATATGTGTATATATATATATATATATATGTATATATATATATGTATATATATATATATATATATATGTGTATATATATATATATATATATATGTATATATATATATATATATATATATATATATATATATATATATATATATATATATATATATATATATATATATATATATATATATATATATCTACAGTATATATACATAGTTATAGTCTTTGTAAACTTTATTTCAGATACAGACAAAAATAAATAAAATAATAATAAAAAATAATAATAAAATATAATTCTTTAAATCTGAAATGGATGCTCTGCTTCCTCCTATCCCAATATTAACATATATCGCAACTACAAATTATAGATAAGAAAAAAACAAAGCATTTTAGTTTATATTCTTTGAAAATAAATCAAGTCAGACACTCAACAATTGGCACATTATATATATATATATATATATATATATATATATATATATATATATATATATATATATATGCACTGTATAAATTTCCCTCTGGCAGGAATACTTCAATTGTGCTCTTCTGTACTCAACAAAGAGAAAATGTGCTCCCCCCCCAGCACCCTCACCTCACCTGAGAGGGTGAGGAGCTTAGCAACGCCTTATCGCCTCATCGCAGAAATGGAAACCGGGCTGCCGCCTTTTTATTTTTTTTCTCCTCTATAACGGGTACAATATTGAAATAATAATTAAAGTCATAAGACGGGGCGAGAAGGGCCCCGGCTGTGTCTGGCCTCGCCGGATTTGTACCTGCGCGCCGCCTCCTTTTCAAATTTCTTTTCAAACGCGAGGCTCCCCGACTGGCCTCCGGCTTCATACGCACATCCAGTCGAGCCTCTGATTATTTCAGAAATAATGGCATCTTATTTTATTTTATTTTATTTTATCACACCCCCCCCCCACCCCCACCCCATACACACCCACATACACACACCTCAAAGAGCTCCAAAGAGCTCCTTTTGCCGAATCCTCCAGGGTGGAGGGGGCGGGGGGGCGGTGTGATAAATGAAATGGCTTTTCCCGCTCGGCGGAAGAATGTCGGCCTGTGGCGATGTGTGCGTCCGCTAATGGATAGCGGCAGTTAAATGTGAAGCCGTTGCAAGAGGAGAAAACTAACTGGCTGTGGAAATATTGATAAGGCCGAGGGGTCGCGCAAGATGAATCAGGAAGCGGCAGCACCGTGGGGGGGGTTGAAGCAGTACTGTCGTGTGCAATTTGCACCCTACAAGAGCGAATGTAACAATAACCTCTGAGAACAAATAAATGAAGGTTTTATTTGTTTTTTTGTTTTTTCCCCCATATCTGAGTGATTTGTAATCAGCGCTCGACACCTCAGACCAAACTTTTTCTTGCTCTCCATTCTTTTTTTTTTCTCTCTCTCTCTCCTTGAAAGTCTTTTCTCTGTGAGTAAACGTTGCTGGTTGTTGTTGCGATGACACAGGCGAGAGGTTTCAGCAGAAACTCTTGCTGTCCGTCATTCTGACAGACGTGATAATGAAACGCTGCCTTTTTAAAAACGTTTAATTTTCACAAACGGCTTAATCGCAGCAACCGGAACCGAAGGTTGATGTGTTGCGGGTCTCGGAAGACAGCGGCTGACGTTTTTTTTCTCACGTTAGGAAGCCTGTTGCCTCTGCGGTGATGCACTGCAACGCATCGTACCAAGGCCGGCACATCTAATGCTATCAAGCAGGTTTGGACAAGTGATAGAACAAAACACGTCGGGGGGGGCATCAGTAGGAAATCTCCCAGCATGCTCTCCTGCGCCACACAAGGTGTGCCAGCAGATGTTGCTTGGAGCTCTGGGATTTGACACACAAATGGAATTCTGATGGCCGTGTGTCTCTCGCAAGCTCCCGCACATCACCGCTGTTCTGTCACAAAAATGGATAAATCCCAGTGTTTTGTGGTTCTACCTGGTCTAATCCATCCATTTTCAATACCTGCTTCCTCCTGCACTCTCCACTTCATCACACACACACACACACACACACACACACACACATAGGGTCAATTTAGACTTCCCAATACACCTCACATGCATGTTGTTGGATTGACATGAAAGGGCGTGATTGACTTTCCCTTCTGTTGGAGACAATGAAATCAAGTCGCAAAGTCACAATCCATCACTGTCCAGTGTTTTAAGTGCGGCGTATCACTTGCCGGCCACTTTGTAAGGCACACCTGCTCAGCTGTCGGCTAACACAAATGACAGGGAGACGTCAGAGACGACTCTCTGAAGTTGTGATCACCGTTGGGTTTGCTAAGAGGCACTCCACATCTTCGTGCGGCTGATCCCGTCGCAAGGTCTGCGAGTCGCGTCTCCCAAAGCTGTGGCGTTACGTCACACCCAACTCTTTGATTTGCAGCCGAAGTTAAAAAAACCCAAAAAAGAAAAACTGTTAAAATCCCTAAATGGATTCCCCAAGCAAATTCTTACTTTTTTTTTGGTGAGAAAGCGTGCATTGCAATGGGGGAGCCATTAGAGGGGGACGGAGGGCTAAATTGATGCATGGCAGAATGAAGACATGAGCTTAAAGTGAACTGATTAACAGAGGCTGAGGGAAACCTCATTTTCATCCTCCCCCATTTCTGCCTTTTAAAAAAAAAATGCTTTCACTCGCCCCTTTTAACCAGCGGACCACGAATTAAATGAAATGACTCACTCTGTTTTGAGCTTAAGTACATTTAGATCTTGCGGACTCGAAGCACTTCACTCTGCGGCGCACTCACTTATTTAGTTCTCTTTCTTTTTCTTCCATTTTAAAGCAACTCTTTTTGCTCAATGTGACTTCCTCTGTCCCTCGCGCTTAAAACACCCACAATTATTATGTTATTATGTTAATCTGCATATTTCATACACTCGGAAGGGAAGGGGGGCGGAAGTGTTTTGAAGTTATTCCTCTTCCAGTCATGTGTCGTCATCACGGATGGCAGGAGACAGTAGTTGACCTTTTCCGTCTTCACCGTCCACGGGCGGTGGAATGAAACGACAATGGAGTTGGTGGCACAGTTTGTCCACTCTTTTATGGTCGCCCACTCCCCCGTTTGTTTGCGCGGCGCCGCAGCTGTGGCGTGATTGTCCTCCACTAAGCAGTCCATTAACCTTCAGCACACACATGCTCTCCTCTCCCTCATTTGGCACGCTTGCACAGAACACAGTGGCCCGGTCATTTGTTGCCTTGGCCCCGGCACGTTTGTGTGCAACGCTCGAGCTGGAAAAAAATTCCAGCCTCGACTCAGCTTTATTTATTTATTTTATTTGTTTGTTAGTTTATTTGTTATGCTGTGAACAGTTTGGCCTCTTGTTGTTGTTGTTTGTTTGAAGGTGAGTAACTGGAGGAGAAAAACGCTGCTAGCTCGGCAGCAGCAGTCCGACGTGCTTTGTGCGCATTTAGATTTGCAGGTGTCCGCATATTTTCCCCAGTCAGCGTACGTTAGAGGAACCTTTGTGCGCTTTGCGTTGGAAAAAGCAGCAGTTTGTCATCTGAGACGATTAAACCTCCATTTCTTCCCAGAGACCAAAATTGTTAGACGGCCCTTTTAAACAGTGGGCCAAATGTTATGCCTTTTTTTTTAATGCCTCCTTTTCTGTCCATCTCCAAAAAAGAAAAAAAATCTCAGAGAAAGAAACACCAAAGTAGTAACAAAGACAAAGATGCGCCTTGATAGCAGAGACACACTGAGGCGGTACCCACAAAGACTTCTCAGAGTCTGTAGTTTGGCATGTCAAGCTGAACGTGCAGCATGTGATGATAGATAAAACATCTAATTTAGTTGCAGTTCCAAAACACATTTAAGTGTGTATATTTCAAAAGTTTGACTGCCCTATCTATCTATCTATCTATCTATCTATCTATCTATCTATCTATCTGTCTATCTGTCTATCTATCTGTCTATCTGTCTATCTGTCTATCTGTCTATCTGTCTATCTATCTGTCTATCTGTCTATCTGTCTATCTGTCTATCTGTCTGTCTGTCTGTCTGTCTGTCTGTCTGTCTGTCATTGTCACACTAAGGAGGCCAAGTGATTAAAATTCTGCACATTATAAAGCAGTTGGGCAATAACTTTATTTAAAAAAAAGTTTTTGGGTTTCATTCTCCCTAATTTTCACTCTTCTCATTTATTGGCAGTTCAATCAGAATTGTAGACATTCTTTCCAACACAATTAGAAATAGAAATTCTAGTCGGCAGCAGAATTATTCAACAGAGAAGAATTCCGCTAGTTAAGAGACCGGGCATAACACAAGAGAAAATATGAAGTGTCAAAACCTCCTTACGTAAATATGATTTTTAAACAAAGTGGTCAGACTTCAACACGACCTTTGTCAGTAGAGAGAAAATATTTTTGTTACTTTTGGCTAATACCGTGCATCTTAATTAAAAAATTTGATAATGTTTGGGAAGACAATTGTACCATCCCCATCCCAAAATATACTGCACACCAGGAACAAAAACAGATAGGCCGGTGTGGGAATTCCATCTCATTGAGCTGTTTGCAGCAGCTGAAAACAGGTTTGCTGAAATATATCATCAGTACTGCCATTCTCGCCAAGCAGTCCGTCTCCATGCAGACGGGCCCGTCGTCCCCAATTTTACCTTGACAACATTTTTTTTTAACTGTAAAATGGGTTTGTAACGTGCACTTATGGAAATGCAGCCCTTTGTGATGTCATAAGTGGCCTGTGTTCCTCTCTCAGCCAAGTGCCGACTCTCCATCTCACACCGAACGTATAGGAGGTAAAACAAAGCCTCAGTTTTAGCAGAAGGCTATTACTTCCTGCTTTTTGCAGAGGCTGTAAACAGAGCAAAATATGTAGTTTACTGAGGTTTATTTTTGATTAATTGGGTAAGGATTCCCCACTGGAGTCTGAGATGAAAAATAAAGATCCAACAATGCTCATAATTGAGACCTTTAACGACATTAATTCCATCACTTTGTCAGGCCCCGGAGTATTGGCATTGTTTGAAAATTCTGGAAGTCTCCGCGCCATTAATCATCATATTCACCACGCATTATGGAAGTGTGCGCCATACTGAGTCTCTCTGCTGGCAGTCATGTTTGGGTTCTGTTTCAAAAAACTTTTCGCTCTGTGAATATTTTAAAGCCTCCGGCCCAGGCACCGTTTTTAAGTAGACAAAGGATTCGTTGTTCGGTTTGGGAGTGATCTTTCTCCTCGTTGCGTAAGCCCGACTGCCACAAGTGGGCCACACGCTCGCACAAATTGTCTGTTTGCACAACGTGTCTGACAAATGCATGAAGATGGGGAAGACGCATGCTAGTGCTAGGTGCTGCCCTGAAGAGGTGGATCGTGTTTTTACGCCGTGGGGAGAAGTTTGCCACTTTAAAAACAGCACAGTCCCAGTCGGTGGAGTTTAGCTTGAGGTTGAACTCCAAACAAACTCAAAGGTTGGCCAATATTTTTTTTTTTAACAAGAATTTCTAAAAAGCTGCTCATTAAATGGAATTTACTGAAAGAAGTCTGAAAGTGTTGAAAAAGAAAAACCAGATTCTATGCCAAGAAGGTTTTTGCACACTTGAAGTTCCCCTGAAAGTGTACCAGGCTGAAATAATTAGTCCCAGGTGAAAGCCGAGCCAGTGTGTTCTTAATAGACAGGTGTTTTACTATGGAGGCGTTAGCCTAAATTTGTCCTTGGAGATCAGTGTCAACAATGTTTTCCTTTTTAAGTTTTTATCGTGGGTGATGTCCGTCTTGAAATCGTGTTGGAACAACTTCCAGCTGATGAAACCAGCGGCCGACTGCGGCTACCTGCCCTTGAAACAAACAGAGGGACGCTAAACCCAGAACAGGAAGCAACTCCTAGCCTAGCTACTGCTAAGGAGACTAGCGTGGATGCGTCAGTAGCAGTAGCTTTTACCAGACATGGAAAAGGGTTTTCATATGAAAGGATTAGCAAAAATAGCACAGCGCTTTTTCTGCATCCACTGTTGCCACATTGGATACGTAAATTGACTGTAGCGATAGTCTTCTTAAAAAGCTCTATGGAAACTCAACAAATGGTTTCCATCTAGGGGGTAAGGATGGAGGAGGAAACGGTCTTCGTTTCTTTACCCATATGAGCCCTGATATCTCACAAACACTCCACAATAGCTTGGAGTGACTCTTGAAAACCCGATGCATTTGTCTTTCTATCTATTTACAATTCGACCCACGAAAATACAATGTGTGTGTGTGTGTGTGTGTTTGCGCCTTCACAAACTGTTGTCGAGATCAGCTCCCCTCCGCAGGGACAGAGATGGATCTTCTGTCCCCCCCCGCCCCCCCTCGTGTCCCTGAGCGAAGGTAATCCCGGCGAATTCCGGCTGCGAGCATAAAGCAAAATTTAATCCTCCGACCGACGTGCCGCGTTCATTTGTCCCATTCCAGTCACGGCAATAGATTTGAATGATTGCCCCCCCCGTGGGGGAGGGTGGGGAGGTGGACGACGCACGTTTCAAAGACAAGAAGCTTTTCATTTCTGTGATTCATTTTTTTTTCCGGTTCTGCCCTTGTTTGTTTAGGGTTATCTCCCCGCCAACGCAGAGAGGAGGGACAGCGTCCTGCAGAGGAAGAGGCAGGAGTACTTCGGCTTCATCCAGCAGTACTACGACTCCCGCAACGACGAGCACCACCAGGACACCTACAGACAGGTACCATGGGGAACAAAAAAAAAAAAACCTCCCACGTTCTCATCGCGCCCCTCTCCATCCGTTTTCCCTGGGATAGCGAGGCGCCGAAGTGAAAAATGGCTGTTTCTAATGTGCTACCTCGTTCCAAATCCAGCATATGAGAGGCTGTTATTTCTACGTGTGTGTGTGTGTGTGCGTGTGTGCGTGTGTGTGTGTGTGTGTGCTTTGACAGGATTTAGCGCCTCGGACCGGATTACTGGAACGGCTTCCATTATTTTTTTCTTTCTTGTCCTCTTTCCTCTTCCTCTTCTTCTCCCTCATGTACTCACTCAACTGTTTGGTTTGTGTGTCTTGACTCTGTTGACACGCAGGAGGCCGCGGCTGAGCTTCAGAGGGCCCTCGCGAGTTATTTTAATTTTTTGGCTGATTTTTTTGGTGTGTTGTTTTTTTTTTTTTTTAAATGAAAGTAATATCAGCTTCAACTTGCTTGTTTACCCAACCTCCCTCCCTCGCCCCCCCCTCCCCCCGCACACTCTCTTTCATTTCAACACCACTTCCCATTCATCCCAGGCCGATAAGAGACATCAAAGTGGGCCGTCGATGGCAAAAAAAAAAGAACCCAGCACATTTCTCATCCCCCGTCCAATTTTCTATTGATCTTCTCAGCGCTGTGGCAAAAAACGAGAGGGGTGGAAAAAAAAGGGAAAGAAACCTGCCACACTTTGTTTTGATGATTGTTGGGATCGTTCTCTCCAGCCTCTTTTCCTTCCTGCCAAACTCGACTTGCTCAGACGGCACTTGCATTAACTGAACTCAGATATCTGGTGAAATTGCACGTGTTTGTCTGCGTGCGACTCAAATCTCGCATGACGGGAGGCTTTTTCTCTGTCTTTCTGCTTGTTTTTTTTTTTTTTTTTTAATTTACAGAACTGGCTGTCAGCGAACTTTGCATATTTCACGTGTCTTTTTTCCACTACGGCGGACCGCTGCAGCCAGCCTGCCTCCACGCTTTCCTCTGTTTTCTTTCCATCTATCTCTTTCATATACCATGAATGTTGTTTGGTGTACTCGCCTCAACAGCCTATGCGTATGTGTGCGCGCGCACGCCTGTTTTGCATAGCACTCACTGTCTGCGGCAGTTGCAAAAGTCCCAACTTGCGCTGCTGCACTTTCATTCCAGTCCAAGAGACGGAGAGGAGAGAAATATCTTTTGTTCTATTTTTAAGCTGCCAGAACACGGAAGGAATGGCCTGTTAATTAGGCTCATTTGCTTCTGCTATCAGAGCTACATTAAGCTACCCCCACCCCCCCAGCCCCACCCCACCACCCCACCCCACCACCACTACTACAGGGCAGTGGACCTTTTTTGGTCCACCAGGAAAAAAAATGAAAATTGCGAAAATTGTTTGACTTGAATTGTCTAACACACACTGCGGGTGTGTGTGCGTGTGCGCGAACTTGTGTAAGTTTGCGTGTTTAACCGCTCTTCTCTTCCCCGTGTGACTGTCAGATCCACATAGACATTCCTAGGATGAGCCCAGAGGCTTTGGTGCTGCAGCCAAAGGTGACGGAGGTAAGGGCGGCGGAACGGGCGGAGCTGGAAAACGTCAGCCCTAATCCCCCTGTTGTGTCAGGAACCAGTGACACACACGCACACATGCACAAGCACTCTAAGCCCGACCACCGGCTGGCCCTTTCTGGACTTTTTGCAGCTGGCCACTGTCCTGCATCCGTCTGCCCCCCCCACCCCATCCTCCACCTCCTCTGAAGTATCTGCCTGCCTGTCTTGTTGCTCGTCTGTGGGGCAGACAACTCTGAAATGGTGCGATCACGGTCCGGCGCGCGCAAAAGCGCACGGTGAGGCCGCCGCCAAGCCCATTTCAGACCCGCCGACTTCTGCCCCCCCGACGCCCCGCCTCCGTCTGCCTCCAATCAAGGAAGCAAATCCACTAACTGTTCTGTCTGTCCGTCCGTCCGTCTGTATTGGCCTCGATCAGTTTCCTAACCTGCCCGTTTGCTTCAGTGTTTTTTTTTCTCTCTCTCCTTCTCTCTCTGCAGATTCACATTGACATACCGAGAACTAATCCTCTTATTCCTCTCTTTCAACAAGCTTCTGTCCAAGAGGTGAGATTCACCCCCCCAATCCCTGCACACACACACACACACACACACACACACACACACACACACAAACACACACCACACCTCACCGAGTCGGGGTTTCCCCCTCTTTGTTGTGCACAGAATCGGATGACAGTCGGCATTAAACTGAATCTGTTTTCACATCATCATCATCATTATTATTATTATGTTTTTAATTATTGTTTGGTATGAAGACCTAAATAGTAGGAAGCACCATTCAACTGCTATCGCCCACACAAAGAAGAATTCAATCACGGCATGAAGTAGCTGCAGAGGCGCCAACTAGAAGGTCAATACCTGACTGGGTTCAGTTTTGCCTACTTTTCAGTGAAAATATATTGAAAAAACGAAATGGCCCTTAAGAAAAATATGTCAATTAAGATTTGCATTTTACAATTTAAACTGCAGTAAAATGATGACAGATCAATATTATTTACATATTTGCTTTCATGGAGCGATTTAGTTTAAAGTCTATATTTTATTATTCAGAATTAAAAATGAACCCCCTTAGATGCCAGTTTCGATCCTAGACCACTACAAACACATTATAATTCAACACATTCTGACCTTGATTTATTTATTTGTATCACCAGCTGACCCCTCTGTGTAAAAAGTGAAAAGATTAGTTTTGGTGCATTATTACTTTCTGTGTAATGTCCCATTTAAAACAAACAAACAAACAAACAAAAAAAACAGTTACTTTGGGACTATTGACTGTTCAAAATGTGAACCTTGGTCTTCCATGACGTCCGCGGGAAGAAGCAGGCAGTATCCTTGGTTACAACCCAGCTCCATCTGAAAAGCTCGTTGACTGATGACGATGCAGCAGGGCCTTTATTTTTCACAGATCGTCTGGTGGGAAAACACAGCAGCTCGCTTCCACCCTCCCACCCCCAGAGGGAACATGCTCCAGTCACACCTCTGTTAGTTCTATTAGTAACAAGAAAAACCTTTTGATGTGTTCATGGTCATAAAGAGGAGAAAACCCCTGCATCTCACTGCATGCTTTGGCTTTGGAGCGCACACAGAAACGGCATTATTATCATTTTTACATTTAGGTCATTTCTTCCACACATGAGGTCCGTGCCTGAAATCCCACCTGTCCGCTCTTGCATGATTTGGCAAACTGCCGCCGCTCCCCCCACCAGACGAAGCAAAGCTCATTACTTTTGGCCGCTTTGTTGTTTTTCTCAGAGAGATTCGAGAACTAATTACCTTAAAGCCCTCTTAAGCGTTGTGTTTGATCAGATAAGAACGCACCAGCAGTGGTACAATTAAACACCCCTCTCCTGCAAATCAGCTGCACTATTAAAATCCGTTTTAACATGATTTGGATGATGGAGTTCTGATTCGGCTAGGATGTAGTGTTAGTGTGGATGTTCTTATTAAAAACCCAAAAGAAAAAAGAAAGTTAAAAAATTGCAGACTGTGACTAATAAGGAGTTGGCGAGAGCTCTTTGTGTGAAAAACACCTCCACACACGCACACAAAAAGTTTTTTTTTTTTTTTTTTTTTTTTTTAAATCATTTTTCAAATATATGTATATGTATTTTACAACAATCAATCACCTGGGCATCTGGATATATAGTAGGAGAATATAACAGTCAATCCTTACCAGCGTTTCTGATTTGTATGACTCACATTTACTGACGGATATAACGGCAACCTAAAGTGTGAAATAACACAGTGGCAAAAGACACAACCTGCCTTGATTTATAGGCACCAGGGTCGTTGTGCGTAGTTTGGTGGTCTTGCTCGACCCCTCCCTCCTCTACCGCGTGTAAAATAAAAGCCACCAGCGTATGAAATAATTCTGGCAGTGTGCTGCCTTTGTATTTTGCTGTGCCGCACACTCCAAAGGCCTCCCTGTTGTGGTGCCGCTTGCTGAAGCAACACTTGAAAATCACCTCTGCCTCATCCCCTCCAAAAAAAAAAATTGCGTCGGCTTCTCTTTTTGGGGGTGGGGGGACGTGGGGGTGGGGCGTCCTCAGGAGAGATTGTGCAGCAATTTTCACAAATGGTATCTACGCACTCTGGGTTTTGCAGAGAAAGGGGAAAGTGTCTAGGAGATGTTGATCATCAGCAATTACAAAGTTCCCAGCGTGAAAAGGATTCATTTTCCAGGCTCTAAGTATTGATTAGAAGCCGGCAGAACAAGATTTCCAGTAGACACGAGCCAGTGTTGAGATACAGTGTTGAGATATTCAGACACCCCCCTCCCCAACACCACCACCACTAAATTTCAAGCATTTGAGTTAGTACTTTAAGGAAATTTACCAACGACTCAGTGCTAATGGCTGTTGTCATTCCGTGTGGCTCAGGCCTAAGAGCTTTTGACTGGCTCGGTTCTATGATAATGGCCGTTGATGTTGCGCATTTTCATAATAATTAGTGCATCGATTATTTTTGTCTCAGGCCAAAACAAAACATGGCTGCCCTCAGTGCAAATGAAGCTTCCAGAGAAACTTTAATCGCCATATTCATATCATCATTAAAAAAACAAGCCCCCCCCAAAAGACATAGAAGTTTTATTTGAAACACACTTAATTTAAAATATTTCAAAAAGCCATTACGATGGAAAACTAATTGCCTCTAGTTACAGTTTCTAACTTGAAAAGTGTTAAAATGAAAATTGGCAAATTTGTTTTTCCTTTTCATTAATGCAGGGAAGCGTAAAAGCATTTTGGCTGATTAACTTACTCGCACACATTTGTTTCTTGTCTGATTTTAAAATTAAAGATCGAAACCTGCATGACAACAAGCTGCCATTCTAATCACGCTGAGATCGTACATTGCCTTCCAGAGATGGTTTTGTGTTTTGGCTTTTTTCGGCAGCAGTAAGAATCAAAACATGCATACTCACCATTGCTTGAGTACATTTTCCACTGGAGAATTGTTAAGGACACACTGGAATGCATTTGTAACCATGGTTGGTGAGATCTAAGACACCACAGCCAGAATTTGGTAAAGTAAAGCGGATAAGAACTGCAGATTGTTTTTGTAGCTGTGACTGTGAGAGGTGCATGCTGGTGTTTGAGGTTATGTTAAAGAAAGTGCAATTACCCGCTCCATTCCATCCCCTCCCATAGCAAAGAGCACCTCTCTTTTTGATTGATTGATTGATGGCTCTGATAAAGGGGAAGCGGAGGCGCGAGGTGTCGAGAAGGCTAAAAAAGACGGGAGGGGAGAACTCTGTCTCTTCAATATCTCCAGCTGTCCTCACGCTGATTGAATTCCCTTAAACAAAACTGAGACGGTGCACAGAAACAGTTCTTGGGCTTGTTTTATTTTTCTATCTGTCCGCAAAGCAATGAGATATGAGGCTTTTTACACGCTGACAGAAACATGACATACACCTCCCCTCCGAAAAAAAGTTAGAACTGTGATGAGTGCGGGGGAGTCTGTCCTGGCTGAATTTAGGGTTTGGTTTTGTTTTTTTTAACATTTGCACAGAGTAAACCTGAACTCCTGGAATTCACGACAGGTCACCCATAATGAAGATGGAAGTGTTTATATATATATATATATATATGTATATATATGTGTATGTGTATATATATATATGTGTATGTGTATATATATATGTGTATGTGTATATACATATATATATATATATATATATATATATATATATATATATATATATATATATATGTATATATATATATATATATATATATATATATGTGTGTATGTGTATATATATATACACACATATATATATATATATATATATATATATATATATATATATATATATATATATATATATATGTATATGTGTATATATATGTATGTGTATATATATATATGTGTATATATATATATGTGTATATATATATGTGTATGTATATATATATATACATACACACATGTGTATATATGTATGTATATATATATATATATATATATATATATATGTGTGTGTGTGTATATGTATGTATATATGGAGAGAGAGAGAGAGAGAGAGAATTGAAAGGCAGAGATGGAGAAGTCTGAGACAGACTAGAGAGGTGGAGGGGAGGGACGGCGAGACACAAAGTGAAGTGAAAAAGAAGTAAATATAGAGGAGTAGGGGAGGCTAACACCAAAATGGCAGAAAGCTCAAAGAGAACTTGGCCGCATAGAATAAAGCAGCAGGCAAAATGAAGGTGTTGCGGAGAAAGTTGGAAATAAATTCTCCTTCTTTCTGTGTGGTCTGCGATGACTCATTTCTCAAGTAACACTCGAGTTCAAACTGGCATTCATAGCCGAACTGGGGCGACCTCTGCTCAGATCGTCTTGGGATGCCAGATGGAAGGTGTTTGACCGACGTACTGAGGCGCAACGATGAGATTTGATACTACGTGGCTTTAGTTGCGCCTCAGAACCCTTTGAATAACATATTCCCCTCCTTGCCTGGGGAGGGGTGAGGGGGCGCTGCGTCAATGAGTACTGAAGGAGAAGACGAGACAAACAGTGAACCATAAACCCTGTCTGTTGGTTGACAGGGTGACCTGCTACAGGTGCATTTGTTTAGGGTTACATTTACCCACAATGCCCTGCGTTGTAATACACTTCCTGCATAAAAGTGGGAACGATACCTCACGCTGGACCGCACATTCACAGTTTCAGATTAGTTCGATTAAACAGGGCTGCTATGAATGGACCTTAGTTGTGCCCGACTCTTTATCCATAGAGGAAGCCAACTGTTGGATTTAGAAAAAACACTTTAGCCAATGCTTTCTCATGAATTTTGACAAATATTCAAAAGTTCACATCCAACTAATCTAGTTGCCTCGCTCACTTAAAACATGTTGTCAGCCAAAAATAAAGCTCCAAAGGGCAGGAGCGTTTCGCCAAAACAAAACAAAACAAAAAAAATGCCAGTTGTATTTTCTTCCTGTGTGAAGAGGTTATTTAACACAAGACTTGCACCACCTCTTCATTAATGACATGAATTAGAAGTGCACAACTTTATCTGACTGCATAATATACTGTATAAACACGTTTTAAGCTCTCTTTCTACATTAATATTAGAAGACGTTAGTTCCTCTCGCTCGATAAATGAAAAACAGCAACACATCCTCCTAGCCAATCCTGCTTCTGTCACCTGCAAATACCATTTGAGGGGGGCCACCCGGATTAACACCAACTTAAAAATCAATACCCACATCTGTGCCAGGCTCCCGCAGC
Source organism: Nelusetta ayraudi (assembly GCF_046127955.1). NCBI lineage: Eukaryota > Metazoa > Chordata > Actinopteri > Tetraodontiformes > Monacanthidae > Nelusetta > Nelusetta ayraudi. Next base: position 2,428,844 of record NW_027466185.1, read on the forward strand.
ATGAGAGGCTCATTGAGATTCAGCTGCTTTCCTCCTCGCCACCCTGGCATGCCTGAAATTGATGCGATTTATTTATTTATTTTATTATTTCTTCTCTTCGCTTGCCCTCCCACACCTCACTCACACTGTGAAATCCTCTGTTTGTTTTTTTTAATAACCAGTCTAGAAGGTGTACCTAAAAAAAAATAATTCTAAAGTGAAATTCTCAGTGCCATTTATTAGTAAGTCTGAGTCTGAGTCAGTTTGATAAAGTGACTGGTTTGAAATGAATTCTCCCGTAACCTTAGATTTCGGGACAACGTGGACTTACTCTGTTTCTTGGTGTGTGCGCTCAGATTTTCGAGCGGATCCTGTTCATCTGGGCCATCCGCCACCCAGCCAGCGGCTACGTGCAGGGCATCAACGACCTGGTCACGCCGTTTTTCGTCGTCTATGTCTTCGAGTACATCGGTAAGCAGCCTCTCTCTCTCTCTCTCTCTCTCTCTCCCTTTCTCCTCATGCATGCTGGGGTTTTTAATGTGGCAATTTCTCATTCTGCCGATGGACCCGCCGTGCACAGTGCTAATATCTAGCGCAGCTGCTAAAACTCACTTGATTACTGAGAGGCCACAGTGTTGCCGACCTCCAAAACCCTCCCTCGAGACGCGCTCGCTCGCTTCTCCTGAACTGTCCAGCCTGTGAACTCCTCCTGCGCCTCTATTTTCATTCCCGCCTGCTCCTCTCCGTTCAGATTGGCGCTTCCAACTTTGCTCGCACTTAAACGGGATTGATTGAAAATGAGGGGATTGACGATCAAAGGCCTTCGTTAGTAACGCCCAAAGAGGAAGAGCCCGACCTGCTGGCTTTTTCCCTCGGCCACTTCTTGCTTTGTGTATTTAAAGTTGGCCGCCTTCTTTATGGATCATGTAGATGTGAAGGTAGGCGGGGCTTGACGAGCACTGTCAGCTCACAGTTAGAAGGTTGTAGGTTCGATTGCTGGACCCTCTGAAACGTGATCTCCTCAGTCGCGTGAAGCAAAGCAGAGCGAAGTGGGAACTACAAAGCCCATCATGCTTTGCATTCTATTCGCGGACAGACCGGGACGTAGAAGCGAAAGCAGCGGCACAGGGATGGGTTGAGGGAGGGTTGACTCACACACACACACACACACACACACACACAGTTGTGCATGTGAAAAGTTTTAAATCTGCTGTGTGGAAGCTTTTCGGGTTTCCATGTGTCAGGAGAATAGAGAGTGGAAAAGGAGTCAAGACAGACTGGCACTGCCTGCTTGACTGACTGTATGTTAGTATGAGCTGCTAAAAACATGAATTATAACAATGTTATTTGAATGACAATTTTCCATTGCACTTAATTCTGTGTTTTGGCCCCATAGCTGCCTTTCCCCTCTGAAATCCTTCATATTATTGCACTTTTTTGGGGGTGATTTTCAAGATTATAAAAACACATACCTGTCTCACAGCGGTATTCCTCCCCTCCAATTACCCAAGGCCTGAAAAATACATGCTTGGATAATGCTGTTTTTTTTTAAGAGACGGGAAGCGGTCTGTGGGTTTTAAGAGCACTGCAGCACTCTTGTTTTTATTATGAGTTTTGCAGTAATCAGAGCTAGAGCACCTATGAAGTTACCTGACCGGAACTAACGGGAGCTGACCCCATGCCGCTCTAACAAGTCTTAAGTGGCTGTAGCCGCACACAGGGTGCGCTCCCCTGCGCCACGCTTTGGTGATTTGAGCTTCTTCACAACGTCCTTTTTCTGTTTGCCTCTGTTCTGCCATTTTCAAAGTCTTTTGAAAGTTTTGAAGAGAAGTTGCTAAGTGGAAGCCACAATGCTCTGTGGACTGCCTCGCACTCACCGGACCTACCGCGGTCACAGAGATACAATTAGGATCCACAACTTAAGTGGTGGCAAGCACGCAAGTAGGTTGGTCCGTCTGCTCCTTCGCTGCTCTGCTCCGTGTTTAAGGGGCCGACGCTGAAGCGCTAATGGGTGCTTGTTTTTAGCCACTCTCAGCTTCTTTGAATTTTCTTAACCGTTTCCTCAGAATGTGCTTTTTTTTTAATGAAATTTTTCCACAAAATACAACCTTCAAAATCACAAATTAGATGAAGCAACGTCGTATCTGGTCGAATTTTTCAGTATGAGGTAACTTGAAAAAAATGGAAAATTAGTATTTCAAATAACAACTTACAAGTAAAATCAAGTTTAAAGGGAAGTTGAATCTTATATGGGAGTTAATTATTGAGTGTAACTCAGGGAGTGTACTTGAAAGCATCCAATTATGGCAGGAGTCCTATTAAGGCCTTGTTCACTTGAGGGTGAAAATGTATTTTTGGTTTCCAGAGAAAGGTTTCCCTTTAAACACTATGAGTTATGTAAATGTTCGTAGGTAAATGTAGGTAAATGTTCGTCCTTACAAAATCGCTGAAAGCTCTGCAGTATATATGCAAAACTTTAAGCGGCCTGCAAGTGGCGCTGTGACGTTGCTGCAGAAATATACCAAACGTTTGTAATAATAGAACATTGTGAGAAGAAACTGCAACGTCAAGTGCTTACATTTTAGATTGCAGTGCTCATTCATTCACTCTCCCTCTTCCGAGCTTGCCTGTGAACTACGGTGGCCTGTGCACACACACTCCTTGTCCACGTTCTTCTTCGTGGGTTGATTAATGGAGAGTGTTCACCCCATTATGAAACGCTGTCAGGGCGTTGGATTGTCCACACCAGGCTTCCTTAGAAATATGGTGTTGCAAACAAGATTGCAGCTAACTGGGTGCAAGACCCTCATTGTTCTGTCTGTATTCTTATATGTAAATAAAGAACCGTTCTATGGGTAGGAAAACCAAATGACTTTAATTGTACTGCAAGTATACACTTTTATTAATGTGTTTATGGGCTGTGTATTAAGCTTTTAAGCCATAAATCAGGCCAAATTTTACACACTGGACCTTTGAAACTCTCAGTAAGCAGCGGACAGTGGCGAATATAATCATGCGCGAGCCAGAAAGATGGCGGCCGAAAGAGCGCCGACGAGGTCGAACTTTGAGCAAACGCAACGTTGCGACTCGCCGCTGTCGCTTTTGTTGACAGTGTTTTGGGGAAGGCGGGACTAGAAAACGTGTATAGGTTGTAAAGGTGGCGTTAAGAGGTACAATAACTGTGAGACTCTGCTCCTCCCACCCCAAAAAAAAACAACAAAAAAACCCCCAAAAAACAAAAACAAACCAAAAAAATAAATCATTTTGTGTGGACACTCTACAGACACTCTCGAGACAAAAAAGGATTGCAAATGCCTTCTCCCTCACCTCGCCATTCCTCCCGTCTTTTGTTTGTCCCCCATCTCTCTCGCCGCAAAAGTTCCTTCCTACCCCCCACCTCGCCCCCCACCCTCCTTTGTGGGTGAGTCTGGCTTCTGTCAGATCAAGGCGTCACCCCCTACGCTCCCCCCATCTAGTGCTTTGTTCCCGGTTACATCTCTCTGTGCGATGATGAGCCTTGAACAACACTCGCAGCCAGCGAAGAAAAAAAAAAAAAACACCTTCAAACGTGCCCGACTGGCATCTTACATGATGGCTCGATGCTTCTGCTGCTGCTGCTGCTGCTGCTGTTGTTGTTGTTGTTGTTGTTGTTGCTAGCTGCTCTTGTCTCTGACGTCGGAAGGAGAGAGCCTGAGCGCTATAGAGGTTTTTGCCTCTTCTCCCTTTTGTGGAGTGAAGGGGAGCCGAAGATGAAGCGTCTCCCACTGACGTGCCTCGACTCTCTCCGGCTGTCTCTCCGCTTCCCCTCTTTTTTTGCTGCTCGCTCTCCTTCGTTTGCTCGTTGTGCTCTACTCTCTCTCTACTTGTGCACTTCTTGGCTTTCTGCCGCTCGAGGACGGCAGAAAAAACTAAATAAAAACCATGCGCTGTTAAGAGCCCACGCGAAGATGCAAAGATCATAAATCTTAAATCGGCCCTGAATGAATCTCACTTAGTGCTGTTTAACATGGAGACAGTCAGGGAAAAAAAAGCTTCTGAATATTTAATGTCCGACTGCACAGGCACGTTTTATCCATAATAGTCCTTAAAATCCCAAAGTGTGACATTTACAGTTATCTCTCGGCAAGGAGCGGAATTGAAAGCTCCCGTGTATGTTTGTGAGATATGCAGTGCCCTTTAGAAATAGGGAGCTGTTTGGCTTTCACGTGTTAGTAATAATAAGCAATTAGGCGGTGGGCACGTTGAGAGTGGTGGCCCAAAACGTGCATCTGTCTGGGGTTTAGCAGGTTTACGTGGCATCACAGCATCTTTAAGAAAGATGTTGGATAAAGAGGAGTGATGTGGCGATAAACTTTACCAGATGTGACGTCCTGTTGAGAGAAAAATATTAACAGTGGGATCTTGAAGTCTTCCCACCTCCTGTTGGGGCAGGTCAAATGGGCCTGCTGGTTTCAATTGCATTTTTCATGCATGACTGATCGTGGCCAAAAATGTGTGACACCACCAATCAAATCTCCTCAATTTTAAACGCTTTGCCTGAAATGGAAGTTTTTTTTAACCACCGCTGACTTCCTGTTGATGTCATCCTGTGTTGAAGTAATGGAAGGAAGGGACATCCTGTTCCTTTAATTGCAGATCTCTTTTCAAAGGACACAGCTTGACCCTTGTTGGTAGTGGGCCACTGCAGTTTGCAAAATAAGTGCAAGGCAAATAAAGGGACCAGGAACAAATAGTGACATCAGATAGTGTGTGACCTTAAATGTTGTTCATTGAGAACATTTCTGCCACATTTGATGGAACAGCTCAAGGTAGAACCTGCAACTAGGCCTGTCGCGATAATCGATAATTCAATTAATCGCTCGGTAAATAAAAACCAGGTCGGTAAAATGACACGTTGTTGTTTTTCTCCACTCTCGCTACCAAACACGCTGGATGAGAGAAAAGGTCTCACTCTGTGCATTTGTCTCGACACCTGTTCGCGTTGGCTCTATAGCGGAATGAACGGAGTGAGTGAACTCTCCTGTCAGTCATTAAGTGTCTTCGTCACGGGATGGGCGAGGCGGGTGCTGGCGCAGACACAGAAACACACGAACACACACACACACACGCAAGGACACAGTGCTGCAAGTGAGCGAAGTGGAGGAAAAGCGAGCAAACGCTATGAGTGATGAACAGTGCCAGTATGGGAACATTTCGGCTTCAAATGAAGCGAACGAGGTGAGCCCATGAACACGGACGAGCCGATATGTCACATTTGTTTGAAAGTAGTGGTGGTGAAGAAGGGGAATACGACGAACATGCACGCGCACCTCAAGCACAATTATTCCCTCCAGTTTTCCCAACTGTGAAAAAAAAAAGTACCGCCCGAGGTTCCGCGGAGCCATCGTCCCGGCAGGCAACGCTGACTGAAGCGTTTGGTAAGCAAAGCAAATATTTAAAAAAAAACACACCGCAAAATGGTGCGCGCTTGCAGACAGCGTCAAAGTCCTTCTTTCTTTCTTTTCTTTTCTTTTTTTTTTTTTATTGTTTTTAGTTGTTATCGTGGTTTTTAAGTGCTATTTTTGATAAAACAGAATGCGAGTCCACTTCATTTTTATTGTTTTTTTTTGTTGTCTTTTATCTTTACTATGTTCGTCCATCTTATTTGCAACCTCTTAATCTTGAGAAATGAAAGGTTATTGCTTTTGACATGGTGTACTTGCATTATTATGTCATTATATGATTAAAAAAAAAAAATTGTGTCAATAATATCGTTTATCGGCAATAATTTGTAGCACAATTATCGTCCAGCAAAATTTGTTATCGTGACAGGCCGACCTGCAACCGACTCTGTGTATTTGTACAAGTGTAGTGTAGTTTCTTTTTTAATTTTATTTTTACCGCTGGGGTCTTTCTGTCTTTCTCTGCTGTGCAGCACTCATTCAGCTGCATTTTCTCCCCTTTTTGTCACCAACTTCCATTAACAACCCTCGACTGTTAATCCAAATTGAAAAGTTCCAAGTGGTAGATTATTGATAAACTCCTCCGACGACATGAAGGAGAAAATACCCCTCCGGTTGTGTTGTAATCACCCGGGCAGTTAAGCAATCTAGCAGGCCTCCCCGTGTGTCAAAGAGGCTATTGATTCCCACAGTCCATCGTTATTGTTTTCCAGCTTTGAGGAATTACCTTCTTTTGGTCCCGGGCCCCATCTTTCACGGTGTGGCTTCTCTCCCTTTTAGCCAACAATAGAAATTGTCTAATTAAGGCCAGGATGGGCCGTGACGGGCCGAGGAGCAGAGCCAGGTGTCTTTAATGTGGAGCAGCCATTGATCAGCCAGCGGATCTATAAAGTAATCTGCATGCTACGATGGGTCCACTTTGAAGAAAGATGAGAACAAGGAGCGAGTCGGTGAGACTGGGACATGGATGAGGCAGTATATAGGCACCAAAACCCACTTGTGAGGCTTTAACGAAGTAAGCAATGAACTTAACTGAAGGAATGAGTCCCAAATATGTTGGGTTTAATGCATTTCAATGTAGTAAAGGGTCCAGAGAAAATATTTTGATATTGATTTTGTTCAATAAAGATGATTACGTTTTGTCTGGTGAATCCAAATGAAAATATTTCTTTTTATTGCTAGTTGAGGGGGTTGTGCAAGGTTCTCTTCAAAAACCCTGGATTCCTATTTAATCCTGCCTCTAATAAATGAATGAAGGGATACATTGACTACGTTTCCATGCAAAGCTGAATTGAGCTATGCTGAAAATTTGGTTTTCTCGTCTAATTGGACTTCTCTCCTTGTCCCAGTATACATGGAGCTAAGAACATTTAATTATTGATGGGGACATGTCCTCCCAAACACTAGGGGGCTTTTCGTCGCGCAATAAAAAAACAACTGGAGCGCAATCCAACACCGGTGTAATGTCCATACTTGTCTTCAATTTAACGAGTTTCCTCACCGAGTGGCTGCAGATGTGCATTGTCAGCGGATTGGACAGAAATTTATGTATACAACATATCACTGGCGATTTTAATCTCGAAGCCCACATCTACCACAGCGAATATGCTCTTGGAAGTGAGTGCTATGTACTGGCACTTAGAAAAAGAGGAAATATAATGTACGCAAATTTGCGTTGAGCTGGGCTTCATTTCACCCGAATGAAAAACTCAGTAAAATATCTATCAGCTGTCTACCTCTCTGAGCTACCGAGACTCACAGCCAGCACTGCTTTCTTTGAGTATGAGTAAATAAAGTCAGCATACAGATCATACAGGTAACATTTTGATTTGGGCTGCCTGAGACAACTGGTTTCCCTCAGCTATCATGTTTCCTTTACTTTCATTAAAATCGCTAGTAACATGTTGTGTATGTGTGTGAACTTTTGACGATCAGCTGACACCGGTGCAGCAGCTGTTTGGTAAGGAAACCGTGGTGATTTGGAGAGGCAGACACCAACGCTATGTGCTGTTGGAGGACTACAACAAAACCATGTCTTCGATTCTACTTTTTATGCCGTCACTGTGGCGAGTGATCCGACCCTGCGTTCTTGGTGCATACGGGTTCGGGAAAAAACAGACTGGTGGGTGAGGGTTTGTAGTTGTATTGTGTGGAGCTTCAGTAAAGGCAATGAAACATGTCTATTGACTGCTTTTATTGTGTTGATGAATAAAAGTAGAAAGCACAACGGTAATGAAAGAGCTTTGAACACGTAATGGAGAGACAACTTCCGAATGACGCGCAGATCATTTGGGAAATGTTTTGGACTTGTGAAGATGTTTAGAGCCTTCAGGAAATAACTCTGAGCGCCAGTTCCACTCCAGGTGAGAAGCGCCATTGCTCTGTGTGAACTGGCAGGTTGTACAGAGCACAGTGTCGTTGCAAACTCTTTTTGGAGAACACAAGCGTTGAAGGAGCTCGTGTCTGTTTTTGTTCCGGGGGGCACACGCCAGCGCAGGGGGTGTGGCCCATGCGCATGCGCACACGCATTAATCAGTTAAACCACGACTAAGGCGTATACATGACTGAGAGATTCAAATTCCAATCGCATTGTCTTGGTGTCTCAATCAGAGTCCTCCGATTCCTATCAGAGTTCTCAAACTCCAATTTTAGTCGGACTAACGCCTTTACATGCACTTCAGTTGTCCGGTCATAATTGGACTAAGGCAATAATTCGGTTTTTAATAATTATTGTGCGGTACATGTTTCACCCGGTGGATATTTGGACATGTAATGGTCAGGTATTAATGATTTAAGGTAGGTTAAGAAGACGGTGGTCAAATCAAAAACCTATTGGAACACACCCCTTGCGGTGACTAAGTCCTCTATCCATATCATCCATAACCTCAATATGTATGCAGTCCAAAAAAAAACTTGCTTTTTCCAAGGCACGACATGCCTGCTCTTGCGCCACCTCGTGCTTGGAGGTCAGCACTACATTCTCGTCAGCACTTTCAAAATGAAGGGAAAAAGCGTTTTTGCAGCATTTTTAGGTGAGATATTTCACAGCAGGGCATGGCAGCGCAGTGCTTGCTACCGGTGCTTCACAGGATGTTGGGCCTTGGGTTTGATTGTGTGGGCGCTGGGGCCTCTTGCTGTTGCTTCTTGATGCTGCCCTACCTGCTTAACCGGAGCTGCATCCGTAGCAGAAGAACCTGCCAGACTCGAAGTCTCAGCGATGTAGATGCCTCGCAAAGGTCAGCTTGACATCCAGGAGTGGACGGAAAACTGCAGTTGGAAGAGGAATTCGCTCTGGTTGAACACACAATAGTGGAATACACAGCAGTGAAAACACACACTAGTGGAACACACTGGCGGCACCGGCGTCTCCCTGCAGTCTCGAAAAATAGTAGTGGCGAGGGCATGGTGAGTGACGGATAAGGACAAATAATTGAAGATGAGGAAAATAGTTGTTTATATATTTTTGAAAGGGAAAAATAATGGACACGGAATGTGCCCCCATGCTGTCAGGATGCCAGACAGTCCTTCCCACCTATCAGCAGAGAGATGAGAAGCCAGCAGTAACAGCGGTAACAGCCTCACAGCAGAGACTGTGAGGCTGTATTGGGCAGAAAGTGGCTAGCAACAGCTTCTCTATCGAAGGAAAAAAAAGAGAAAAGCTCATCTCCTTTTGAAAATGTAGCTTGAAAGTAATATTTACTATATTAGCCATGTTGCATACTCGGCAAGAGACTTAATCGCATTAATTTCCAGGTTTCTTTTTTTTGTTGCTGTCTTGTCTGTGAGCGTAAAGCTAATGGATTTGAAAGCTAGCTTTCAGGATATAATTAAAGTGAAAGCGCTTACTTTAATTGGAGCCGTTTATGCACAGTCACCCGTTTTAAAAAGCCGCTGCATAATTGGAGTAACTGATGTCAGTGAGGGAAGCAGAAAGCAGGAGTTTTCAATTTAGTTTGACTCCACAGACATAACTTAGTTTTGTCTTATCACCGACCTGTAGGACTCCTCTGTGCAGTGGCTTGATGTAATTGTACCTTTGTTCAAATTCATTCGCAAGGTATTTCTTTCATTAGTCACAGTTGCAGGCTGTTTCCCTTTGGCAGTTTCAAAACGTGGAGTTAAATTTCACTGTTTTTGTTTGCAGATCTCCTCCCAGGGCAGAATTAGACACCTCCTAATTTCTCTTGTTGATGTGTCGTGCACTGGTCAGCATTGCTGAACTCCTGGATAAAAGTTTCTGCCGGCAATATTCCCTCAACGCACGTCTCGTTTGATGTGTGCAAGGGCAAATGACAAGTTTCCTTTTATTTCTCTGCGGTTATACTTCATTATTAGAAGTTGGCGAGTGGGCTTGGCTGACTGACAACCTAAGTGGCACTAATGCTCAGCACATTCGGCAACCTATACCGCTGTACAGACGGTCTCGCACAATGGTTCCGTACAGAGCGGGTCTGCTCATTGTCTCTGTCAGGAGTGTGTGTGCGTGCGTGCGTGCGTGTGTGTGTGTGTGTGTGTGTGTGCGTGTGTGTGTGCGTGTGCGCACCACTGCAGATAGACTGACTCGGCGGAGCACCCAGGGACAAGGCTCGGAAGATGGAGACATACTGTCAGCGAGCTGTGATGAAACGCCTGCAGGAGTGAAACATCTCTCTCACTCACACTCACACACGCACGCACGCACGCACATGCGCGCACAGGCAGCATAAACCTGTGCAGGGGACAAACGCACTCACACAGTGCTGTGATCAAGCCGATAAACACAAGAGTTTGGCCGCGTCGGACTCGATAGAAGCGGGCGATTAAGTGATGTTATTCACTTAATCGTTCTTCACTGGTTCGCTTCTCGTGTTTGTTTTGCCCCTCGGCCCCGAGATCTTCGGCCTGCATGCCACAGTGAGCACCAGATTTGTGCGATCGTCACGTGTGCTCACTAGCCACTTCACCAGGAAAGACCTTGCGAGCCTCGGTCCTTGATACAGTGGCAGATGAGATGCGCTGCTCTGAGGTCGGAACTCTGCAGACCCTGGTTGCGACCGGTGGTATTCTCAGTTCCCGTTGCAACAAAAACACGCTCAAATTTGGACGCAACCCCTCTCTTGAATTCTTTGCAAACGAGTCAACAGCACATTTTAAACGACACAGTTGGTGTAGTTTAAGGTTAAGTGTGTAATATTTGAAGAAGAAACCGAGACATCATGTGGTTACGTTTTAGTTTGCAGCGCATCCCATGGGCTTGCCAGTGAACTACGTTGGCCTGCACACACAAACCTGGATACCTTGCTTACGTTCTTCTGCCGTCAGGCAGCTGGATTGTCCACACCAGGGTTTCCTTACATGAGAACCGTCCTAAGGGTAGGAAAACCAAATTACGTTTATTACTCTGTGATTATACTCTTATACTAATGTATTTATGGGCAGTATATTAAGTTTTGACCACTATAAAAACCATCAATCAAGCCAAACTTTGGACCTTTTTTCGCGCTGTGGTTGCCATGGCCACGCAAAACAAAACCTTTCAGCTCTGCATGTTCACTCGGCTTTCATACAGTGTGACGATAAAGTTACAACCCTCATTTCCGCATTTCCCGTCCGTCCGTCCGCCCCAACCCTCTGTCCGTCCACAGATTGAGCAATCTGTGATGTGGAGCTCTAACCGCCTCCTCCTCCTCGTTGGCTCTGGCCACCGTCGGTCCGGCTTTCTATTCTGAGTCTGGCGCTGATTAACGACTCTTATTAGCCCTAATGAGCGGCTTAGTGATTGCGCCAGCGCAGCTGCCGACATCCAGCGGGGAAGGAGGTTAGGAGGGAGGGCCGAGCGCCGTCTTCTCTACTTTGTTCTGCGTCAACTTTTGCCTCGGCTAATTCATCCCTCTTTTAATCACTCACGGAGATTATTGACTCTGGCGCGGGCATTTAGTTGCTGCCAGACAGTTTAAGATTTGTCCCTCAATTTTGAACCACCACCGACGGCCCTCCGTTCTCTCTATATTCACTTTCAGACACAATCGTGATGTTTCTGGGCTTAAGTAATAGCATTTGGACCGGCAGAGATTGAATCAGCTGTGCAGTTTTGACCTGCAGTCCCCCGCGTATGAACGTCTCTCTTTTATTCCTTGATATATACTCCTCTCCCTCAGATGGCTCCACTTCACATTCATTTTCTACATGCTTTTGTTCGGAAAGAGGTCGCCTCAAGGTTTTTCTCTGTCTGCTCTAACGTTTTAACGCCTTGCTTTCTTTTGAATGGCGCTCCCCGACATTCTGTTAAGAATATGGATTACAAATACTCAATATAACTGCTTTTGCCCGCCAGTCTTCATCTCTTGGCCAAATTGAATTGCTGTATTGTTTGTGATTTTCACATCATCTTTCAATTTTAATCCTTTTTTTAATCACAAGAAGATATCGGAGCATAGCCGTTATTTTTGTCCTCTAGAGGGCAGGCTAACATTTGTTTAAGCAACAAAATTTTGGGCTACATTGCTGCACAAGCAATAGCTAGCTGTGCTTGAAATGCTCAGAGGTGAGTTTGGAGTCTTTTCACAGAGTTGTTGAACACTTCATATAATCCCTGAAAATTGTCATGGATTATTGCGCCTTTTCTTGTTGTTCCCGCAAAAATGAGCCAGATATTTCTTCCTAAATAGCCCAGTGTTGGGTTCCCCTGTGGGAGAGATCCAGATCCAGGTCTTTGCTGCTATGTGTTGATAGAGATAAGAGGCTTTTTTTTCCCCACACATGGGTACATTAGAGACCAGGATGAGTAGATTGAAGTTTACAATGGCAGAAAATCAATCCATAAATACCAGAATAGTATTTTCAACATTCAAATTTGAATACATTTTCACCATGGGCATTTGGCCTTCAAAGGTACTTCTCACGAGCCAAATAGCTGATATTGTAGAGCCGTTACTCTGCAGAAGCCTCCTGTATTCATTATTATACGCACAATAAGAAGAAGTCTCCTATTTACCTACTTGGGTGGATTTTTGTGAAAGATACTCTTAGCGAAACGTCTCCTTCAAAGTCTCTTCGGGGTCAATGAATGAAGAGTATTTTCGTGTGCAGAGCGTAAAGTAATAATCTATGCAAGGCCGTGCATGGATTAAACCTACTGCCATTACAAGAAGTGTTAAAGAAATGCAATTTCTTTGACAGTCTTGTTGTTTTCAGCCAAAGCAGCTGAACCAACAGGCTCGTGTTTTAAGGCAGCTTTCTCAAAAAATGAAAGATTCTGCTTGAGTGTAGAACATTTGACTGATCCTCGTTTAGGAAGCTTCGGTTTCACATTGTTTTTATTCTTCAGTGTGCACAAGTGAACACGTCTGGTGTTTTCTTTTGCAAATGTTTACATGAGTGTTTCAAGTTCCGTCCTTCCAAGCAGTGGCTGACAGGTGACACCCCACCAACTTCTTTTCCTCAGTCAGAATGTGTAAATATTCTCAAGCATTTAAACCAATATGTTCATAGTTTTAGCACTGAAGCGGAAGTGTTCAGTAAAGACTAGGAACTTTGAAGCTCCTCGCCCACAGTTTAGAAGTTCAACTTAGTTTTAGTGTGTGCAGCGCTAGACACCAGGACGTATAAAGCTGAAAATCAATAGGGGCGCCTCCATCTGCATCTGGCCTGATCCCATTTCCCTGCATCACTCAGAAAAATTACTCCTGCGCCTGATAAAAAGCAGTAGGGCTCCGAAAATGATCCAGAGAAATAGTACTGTCAAAAAATGATTTATCTTCTGTGAATAATCGCAGGGGTTATTGAATATTTTTAGATTAAGTTAATTACTTGACTATAAAAAGCCCTTAAATTGAACCTCTTCGCGTCGGAGCCCTTCGGATCGCTCCGAGTCTATTTTTCCCGCTCTTTCTGTCAGCTGTTGATTTGGGGTGGTGGGGAAAGAATGAAAGAATGTCCCTGTTTTATCATTCTGTCACCAGTCGAGACGCATTCCGCTTGACCTGATGCAACCGGCGGCAACTGGAACCGTCGCCTGCCGTTCTGTGTGTTGCGTCACGGCGCCCAGCGTGTGCCAATGCGTAACGGGCGCGTGCCGCCTTGCAGTTTTGACACAGGTTGACCGCTTTTGAGCAAGATTGGTGTCCGTGTCAGCGTATACATGAATGAACGAGTCGTTGCAGTCGTTTCTGTCAAATAGTCATGAGCAGACTTGATGATCTGGCTCCAGATACCCGATTTGCAGTGTCAATACTTGCAGCACTTGTGTTACTGGCCGAGTATTGAGCGTGAATGCTCCACACACTCTTGAAGGATATGAAAGCTAACCTGCTGCTTTGTTTCATTGTGCCGGGGTTATTTGACACGCCTCAATTTTTTCTCCTCAATTTTCCTTCTCTTACGGATTTCGTAAAAAGGAAAAAAAAAAACCTGGCTGTCTATTCCAAATCAGATCGTAACGAAAATCTTCGTTAGCGCATGTCGCTGCCACTCTTTGCGGTCCCCCTGTGCCCCCTCCTCGACCCCCCCCCAACCAACTAAGCCTGTAGATTAGACACACTAATGACTTAATGGGCCGACGCTTCACTTGCATCCGAGGAAATATTTCCTTCAGCTCCCAAACGTGCCTGCGAACAAATTCACCACGACATGATTGGATTGCAACCCTAATGTGATTTAACACATTATGTATATGTTGGGGATGGGGGTGGTGGTGGAGGGATGAGATGCTGGTATAGAATCAGGGCAACACCGATTATGTGAAAAAATAAATAACACAATAGAAATTAATTTACCTACCACAGTGGCCATTACTGTTATTGCACATAAGCGCTCCTCCAGGTTGTAAACATGCATTTAATAATTAAGACATATATAAACAAATATATACATAAAAACTAATACATTAAGACACCTATAGGTGTCATAGGTAGAGAACATTTAATTCTTTATAAAAAATGTGAAGAACTAGAATTTCACGTCTTAATCAAGAAATGATAATCAGTCCCTCCAGAAAAACGCGATTATGCGATCACGTAATTCAATGCATAATCAGCATAATCCTCGCATTTTTTGTGTTTACTTCACTCAAGCGCAACCATTTTCCTCCCGTTCCTTTGAGAACGTTATTAAAAAAGCGAAGAAGAAGACGAAGAAGAAAAACAAGGCGAAGAAGAAAAACAACAACCAATCAAAACCTCAAAGTCTTGGTCTTCCTTTAACACTGTCGCAACCCGACCCGAGTACCTGCATAAAGTGAGTCGCAAGTGAAAAGCGCATGCGCGGATTTATGAGACGGTTTCCGACGGGTTCCCAATGTGAGTCGCGCATGCGATTATGAACCAACACTTTTATTTATTTATTTTATTTTATGACATTAGATTAATGTGTGTCGTGCATGCACCATTTTAACTGGCGAACATTTAACGTCCGTCACATATGGGATCTACTGCGATTTAAAGCATATTAGTAGGGAAAGCTGGAATGTGCCGTCTTTCTAAAAATAATATATAAATAATAATAATAAGAATAAGAATAATATATATATATATATATATATAATTTCAATTAAAAAAGAACACTTCATCACTCTCTGATTGAAATGTCATAGTAATAACTTATATATATATAAGTGGGTCATTATATATATATATATATATATATATATATATATATATATATATATATATATATATATATATATACATATATGTATATATATATATATATATATACATATATGTATATATATATATATATGTATACATATATGTATATATATGTATATATATACATATATGTATATATATGTATATATATATATATATGTATATATATGTATATGTATATATATACACATATATGTATATATATATATATATGTATATATATATATATATACACATATATATATATATATATATATATATATATATATATATATATATGTATATAAAATATATTAATAACTTATACAGTTTGCGCCCCTTCCCTGACACACAAACACACAGCAAGTTTTATAATGGCATCAAAATTGTCCTTCAACAAGAAATTCCTCGCAGACCACGCAATAAGAGTTTACACTTTGTTCAGGTATGCACTTATTTCAGCAGAGGTTTTCTATACCTCTTTAAAATACAAAGTACAATTTATTTTATTATTTCAATTTATTGTTTGCCCCATTGTTTTGTAAGTATGAGACATCTCTAAGGTCTGAAATAAAAGAAGAGAACTTGTTTATTCTCAGCACTTTCTGTGATTTAGTATTCTTTATAATCATAGGAGGTCATTATATATGATCTTTTCATTAAGGTAGTAGTAGCTAGTAAGAATGGTGTTGGAGAGCCATTTTTTAAAATTGGTTTCTTCTTGAAGTTCCCCGCAATTTTTGCAATTTTCCGCAATTTTTGCAAGTTCCCGCAATTTTTGCAAGTTCCCGCAATTTTTGCAATTTTCCGCAATTTCATTGCATAAAATTGCAGAAATATCCTGCATATTTTATTGCATTTTTTCTAGAAAACGTGCCGCATAATCAAGGATTTTTGCCCGCAACAATCACAAAAGATCCCTGCATTTTTCTGGAAGGACTGGATACTGTGCTTTACTATTAATTTTTGTGAAACCACGCTTCAGTCATTGCACAAACAAAATATGATTTTTGGTCATAACAAATACTTACTATAATTGAGGGCTGCTGTGACATCAACGTTGAATCTCCAAAATTTGAATGCTGTGCATCTAAATCTTCATAGTGCATAATGAAACCTTCTAGAAAAAATA